>NC_090791.1:14825326-14937826 GCF_040054535.1 Antennarius striatus | reverse complement strand
GCAGCACCTGTTAGAGCCTGACTGACTGACTGAGGCCCTGAGCTCCGAGCTCTGGGCTGCGTCTCCTTCTGCTCCCCTCTAATGATCAGACCACCGCCACCCACTTCTCTTCTGGGACCTCCCTGTATGAATCTGTACACTTGTGTTTTTATAGTTACAATGAAAAAAAAGGTGATGAATTTAGCAGCAAAGAAGAAGAGATTCAACAATCGCACGGCAGGAGTGGCTCATGTTGTAGAGCAAGTCATCCAGGATTGGTGATTCAAATCCCACCCCCCAATCATCTGTCGTTCGATCCTTGGGCAAGACACTTTACCCACCTTGCCTTCAGTAAGGGATCTGCTGGTGTGTGAATGTGTGTGATTGTTCCAGTGGTGGTCGGAGAGGCGTGGATTGGCTGCCATCTTTCCATCAACCTGCCCCTGGGGCAGCTGTGGCTACACATGTAGTTTAAAAGTATGAATGAGGAGTAAAAGAATAATGGAACCATTGTAAGCACTTTGAGTGTCCATAAACAAATGTCGATGTAAATGTCCATTATTAAAATCCGTTATTAGTATCATTTTCTTGGCAACGGTAGCTCCAAACACGAACCCTAGTTGTGTGAGGCCTCGTGTGCTGTTGTTTTTTTGTTTTGTTTTTTAATTCTTTTTAAAAACTTTTTGATTTTTATATCTGTACATATGGATGAGTCAAGGATAGATTTAACAAAATTAAACTGCTTGCTATTTTTTGGCGAACATACATGTTTGCAACTTGGTTTTATTGGTTTGCAGATATTCTTAAGTTGCTATGGAGACTTCTATGTGGGTCAATGTGATCAGAAAACGTATGGAGATGAATGTGTGTTTGTACCTGTATAACAATGGCAGAGAGCAAACAACAAAGGAAGTGAGTCATAGTCATGTTTTTAAATTGGGACATGTCGGCCTAGCCTGCTGCTTCAGAATCTCCTGGTGCTCACTATGTCTACTTTAAAGCATGGTAACTTTGGCAGGCAGATTGGGGTCACTACTATCAAATTAGATACATCATTAAATCACACCTGCACAAACACACATACGTGACATTAAACATCCACAACTTAAGGCCAACTTCAAAATTGTCCAGATAATTTCAAAGGAAATTACAAATATGTGGTTGTTAAATGACTTTCATTTACTGCATGTGGCACATTTCTAGTTTATTGATCACCCAAATCACTGTATAACACACACCACAGTCACCCAGACTCTCTCTCACATACACACACACACACATGCACGCACGCACGCGCGCGCACACACACACACACACACACGCACTCTCTCTCTCTCTCTCTCTCTCTCTCTCTCTCTTCGACAGTCGGCAGAGTGCTTTGCATGGTGCTGACCTGATCATCACAAGTAACACAGAGCTTTCAATATTGTGCCCCTATCTAATAACTGTCCTCAGCCCCCCCCCCCCACACACACACACACTCACAGACATCGATGGAACAGCCATCAGGAACAATTTGGAGATCAGGATTTTGCCCTAGGACACTTCAATATGCAGCATTAGCAGGTATAGAAACCCATCAGCCCGACTCCACCTGCTACTAAAATAACTGCCAGGGTCCAGGCTACACTTTGCAAAGTTGTGGGAATTCATTTCTGTCTCATTAGTGAGCACCAGTTCCAGCTATCATGGTTAGGAAGGTGCAAAATTGACATTGACTATATTATTTTTGACAAGTCAATTTTATTCTCAAATCTACTTTATTTATTTACAAAGCACTTTTCATACAAATACATGCAATGCAAATGTTTGACATGATTAAAAAGAATAAACACAATTAAAAGCAAAACAATTACAAAGGTTAACAAAGATTAGCTCCTCCCTCCCACCCTTCATACGACTCTCTCTCTCACACACACACACACACACACACACACACACACACACACACACACACACACACACACACACACACACACACACACACACACACACACACACACACACACAATCACTCAATCTCACACAGTACGGAAACATAACATGGTGCTGAGAATCAAGGAAAATAAAATACAGTATAATAAAAACAAAAGACTTTTGAAAATAGCACAAAAAAACCAACTGGACACTGATTCCACCATTTTGCATTGAGTGACACTACTAAAGGATGCAAATTAAAACAAAAACATAGATGTGTAAAACAAGTTTACAAAAGCACCTGATTATTTCTGCACCTGGAAGTCAATATGGGATGTGGCTAATCATCAGGTGACCACAATCTAAATCTTACCCTGCCTTATCATTTGTTAAATTAATTCGCATCTTATTTCTACTGAGGCGATCAAACAAGTGAGAGGGTCAGTTTGTCCAAGATTACACAACTTTGTGTGACCTCTGGATTTTCCACTAGAAATAATTCAGACATGAGGTATTGCTGTGCCGGCTTTGATACATGTACTCAGGGATTATGGAGCGTATGAAGTGCTCTTCTGTGTCTGCCTGTGGGTCATTTGCATGCCAGTGTGAAGAACTCATATTTGGTATGTCTATAATAACACTATTTCTATCATGCTGGAAGTGTGAACTCTGAAAACATAAACCTGGAAAAGGAATCAAGCGCCTGTGTTGCTTGAATGGATTTTAGTCATAAAAGGTTGTTTTTTATAAGCTGACAGCCAAGACTTTGAACCAGAGAATCTTGAAAGCCCTGAATGCAAAATAGTACAACAATGTCTGCATCACTTTCAAAGAGCGTCCTGATTCTTACTTATTACACTGAGTGCTTTTATTCTGATGAAGCAAATGAAACCTATTTTGATGGAAATAACAGAAAACAGCTAATTTCTACAAGTTAAATACAAAAACAATGGTAAATTATAATCAAGAGTTCCGAGTTATTGGCTTAATGCACGATCACACTCTTCCCCATAATTTTGATAAACTAAGAATTGAAAGCAAACAAATTGTTAAAGAGTGAATTGTGCATGTTTTTATCACACGGTTTTGTATTTTGGGACCTGCTGACCACAACCAGCTGCACTAGAAACAAACCTACCCCCATAGAGATAGGGTGGGTCTCTAAAGTGGAAAGTTAGAGATGTAACAGAATAATTAGTCGGCGGTGCTGCCGATACAAAAGATGGATACCTCCATTGTACGTGTCTCAGCATTGAGATGAAAAGAATGTCAACCTATTTTTAAATGTCACTGTCTCTTTTTGTTCCGAATCCCTGCTCTACTTTGTGCCACAGATCTAAACTGGGTCAACGTCACATGTGGCACCCCAGTAGGCCATTCTGTGTGAGTACATGTGAGTGTGTCTGTGTGTGAACACGTTTGCAAATGCTTCAGGATCATTGCATCTTACTTTATCAACACTTAGGAGGGGGTGTCTACAGTTGTCTTGAATCCCAGTCAACGGTAAACAGTTATTAATTAGTTTTTCCACACATAGTTATTCTCTGTCGTCCCTAATTAGGAATAAACAGGCGTTATCTGCAATTGTTTAAAGACTTAGTCTGTGCTCATTTTTAGAGAGAACAGCAGGAGTGTAAAAGGAGCATATTTGCACATCTTTGCTGATACAGGCTTTGCATGTGGGTTTGTGTGTGGCGTGCAACCATTGTATGATTCTACAGAGCACATGATTGGCCCTGGCGTATTGTAGCGCAACAGTAAAGCAGGGGTTGCCCTGCTGGAGCTTTCAGATTAATAGACACTGATAATAATACACACAACTCACAGCGCTTCAGCCCTTAATGAAGATGGATCTAGCCATGTCTGGCGGTACGCGGGCTCTCGGGGTGGCAGCCTGCCAGTCACAACCAAGTGACATCTGGGAACAGCTCAATGCAAAGGGCGGAGGGAGCAAGATTCGACAGAGTGTACAATTTCATAACATTATCATGTTATATCATAATCCATTGTTGGTGGCTCATAAGATTAATGCCAGGGCCGGCAGTAATCACTCTTGTTGTGTAACCTTAATGGTCACAGTGAATTATTCATTTCTTCCTACTGATTTGCGACGCTACGCTGCCTGACAAACTTGACAGCGTAAGTTGACTGATACAGAGTATATCTAATTTGACTGTGAGGTTCCGGAATTAACTGAAGAAGAAAATGGAAGAGAAAGCAAGAGAAAAAAAGTTAAAAAAAGTCAGAACTGAAATATCTCAGTGCAACCAGATGTGGCACAAATGGTGTTCTTAGACTCTCTGTATTTAGATTACAAAAATTAGGCCTTTCACCTCTGCCATTATAAGATAGTAATTTTCAGGCTGAATTAATGTTTAATATTTCTACTGGTTAGCTATTGGTTAAGAGGTGGCTACCAAATTGGGTCCAAAGTTCCATCCCTGTAAGATATTAGGGCTCATTAGAGGGAGGCTGCAGGCTGCTTGTGTGAGACGACAGGTGGGTGCTGAGGTCACTTCCTCTGGCAGCTGTGGCGGGCGTCACAGAGCGAGCATTGATGGTTGGTGGCATTGCCTCCTGTTTCAACAGTAATAATAAACACTGACATGCTCCTTGCCGCCACAATAAATCACAGCTCACACTGGAGACACTGAAAACCATGCCGGGGAGCATGATATCTGTGCAGCTTGGTGCCAGTGCTGAACACACTGAATGACTGGGGGCATCTCTATCACTCATTCACAGATGCAGCACTGTTATCACACAGTCAACCCCCTCCAGATTGTTGTGCATTCTAGCATATACAGCCGTCACTCAGGGATAGTGGGCTCTTACTGGCTGCTTTGGTGGCAGTTCGTGGGGTTTTTTTTTTCCTCCCACTGTTTCAAAAACAAGTAATAGTGTAGATTTCAGAGATGAGGGGGATTGTGCTTTTTAGTGTGTAGAGAGCTGCAGCCAAGGGCGTGCGCTGAAGCAGGAAAAAGTGCTACAGGAGTGTCTGTTGAATAAAGTGAGGGCTCTTTCCCCCGCACCCCCTTCCCTTTGCCTTTACGTCTTTGACAGCCACAGTAGCTCTGTTTGATACCTTCCAATGTGTTCTGCAGCTCTGCAGATTCCCCTTGTCTCATTTGCACACATTTTCATTTAAGTCTCTCCCTTTTTTCTCTCTTTCCTTTTTCCCTCTGTTTCTTCACATATGTCTTTTTTTTTCCCCCTGGGTTGCTGTTTTAGAGGATCCTTATTCCCTGTTGACTGTGCAGCCTATCCCCGCTCTCCTTGAGTCAGTAATCAAAAGCATTGGCCCTAATACACAGGCCATTACAAGAGCTCTGATGTTCCATCTGCACACAGTCGGCACAATGGTGTCATTATATAAACAGCCCTGCTGCTGCAGTGAGAGAGATACTACCACACCAGAGTCCTGGCCTTAACTGACCCACCCAATGTAAATGGAGAAGTGTTGGGCTGATCTGACCTGAATGTTCGTGTATATTCACTACTAGCTTAACAACATTATCCATCCTGAATAAATACTCTAGTGTGAAAAGTAGGCAACCGGTTCTCGCTATGACAAAGACTGTGTGGGCTGTTGAGCATCAATGCAAATGTAATAGACGCAGGTTGCTGTGAAGGAATAATATCTAATGCTATTATGTTGCTAGCGATAGCCTCACCAAAAGGATTAGGGAGATTAGCGAAGGACCAACTGGAAGATAACAATGGAGGTGGTGGGAGGATGGCAGTTTACATGAGCTGGTCTTTTTTTAATTTCCTTTTCACTGTCAATACTATGATTTTTTTTGACAGCTGCTCAATTGAAAGTTGTGTTATTTCTTCACTTTGGATTTTTAGGACATTAACAACTATAGTATTTTCCGCAATATAAGGCACACTGGATTATCTGGAGCACTGTCGGCTTTTGAGAAAATTAAAGGCTTCTAGCCTTATAGTGCGAAAAGCACTGTACTTAAAAGAAATATTTCAGTATGTTTTGAACATTCTGCAAAATATGAGATTCTACCAGACCTTTCTCTTGATATCGCTTTTATCGTAGTGATTTCTCATAATCACAGTAATCTAACTTGTGTTCCATAATGTTCTCTTTGATACACATCCTACATGAGGTCCAGATTTTCTCTTTGGTTAATATGAACAACCATTGAAATAAATTCCACTGAGACACTCCAGAGTGTAAAACAAAGCCTCCAAGTCCGCACAGCTTGATTGCAGATGGTGATAGAAATGATATTTCATGGTATGTCTTCTACGTTTTGAAAGGAAAAGTAGAATAATTATATTCACTTTGGCGAGTAATTAGTTTTACAGAGGTGAAGAAGTAATTAATGAATTCTATCTCATTCTCATTTATTGTTACACTTCCCTATATTGCTCCCTCTTGCCGAACTCAGGAGACTACAAAAGAGTATCAAGTGTGACAAAGCTTCAGCACCGATGAGTCAGAGGGAGAATTACTTAGAGCCCCCCAGGCAAGACATACGTTTTTGTCGTTCTCTGCTGTCTCATCAAACTCTAATACTACATGGCCAGCCGTCAGTGAGTCTAGTGATACTTTCCTCTGAAATAAAGTGTCCGTCTCAGATCTGACTGAAATCCCAACAGCATTGAGTAAAAGGATTTGTTTTATTTATTCCAATTTAAGTACTGTAGATGTTTTCAGCTTATTTAAATGATTTTTACTTGATTAGAAATATTTAATGCCACAGTTTGCATTGCTTTCTGATTTGTAAGTGAGATGTGATTGCCATTCACTTTCGCACGCCTAACTGTGTCGGTTGCTGGGAGGCAATCATTTCCTTCATAGCGGGAGTTTTGCCACTGAACCAACAATTTGCTGTTGAAGCATCTGAGTCATAAACATCAATCCTAATAGCAGGGGAAATGTGTGTCCTTCGTCTTAAGACACAAAGACATGCATGAAGCAGCAAACTGTCAGGAGTTATGGCTGTCAAATCTTTAAATCAATGACAAGTATTTTGTTGACTGAATAACGTTTTGTGGTTGTATTTTTCCTGCTCCTCGCTTTGCTCTGCAATGCCTGGTGTGAGTTTGATGTAATCTGACATGATACCATCTTCAAATATATTGAAATGCTAATTAAGATGTTGTCAGAATGCTTCATAAGCACGATATCCTTTGCAAGCTGTTGGTAGAATATTTACATGCAAAATAGTAGTTTGTTCAGTCAGTACTAAAGATTTGTAGCCTTCCGACCCATCAGGCACTCTCTCACACACACACACACACACGCACGCACGCACGCACGCACGCACGCACGCACGCACACACACACACACACACACACACACACACACACACACACACACACACACCAAGTTGCCTCTCGCTTGTCATAATTATCTCTCCCACCTTAATATTAAATTACTGTGGGAGGGAGAAATACTGGTGAGGGAAAGCCTGGAGCTGTAGAAAGTTCCACTGGCTTTTTAAATTATGCAGCAGAGATTGTCTACGTAAACTCTTTGTTCTATCTCCTTTGATTCTCGCTGCTTAATGTTCCTAAATGCCTCCTTCATGGGTAGAGAAATGATTTGCTCAATAGGGTAAACATTAATGTTTCCCATAATAGACACATGCAGCCTTTAACAGTACCCCCCACCCTGTATAGAAAGGGCTTGTGACACCCTGTTCTTGATGAGCATGTCTTCTAAAGCAAACAGATCCTAATGATCATGGTGATTATCGTAATGATCCAATAGGAGTGGATAATGAGGTTATTTGTTGTGGTTCAAGGAAGCCTGTAAATGAATAGATGAAGAAACGGAGGATAAGATTCCAAACTAGATGACAGAGTTGTACACTTTATCGTCCGGCCTGTTGGATTCATATGGTGATGTGGTGATGAAGCTGCCGGGTGCAGCTAACTGAACAGTCTTCATCTCCTCTTCTCCTTCTCCTCTGAAGTCATGTGTTCTGTTTGTCATTCTGTAGAAACAGAGCTGATTCCTCTGTAGGTATGGAAGGCTCATTCTAAGGTAATACAAGTCGATTGAAGTGATTACAACTTATTAAAAATACCAGGATTGCACTTAAGAATCAAGGTTTGTCCATCTTTGGTTTTGGGAGAGGTTTCTCTATCCTCATCTCTTGTCCTACTCTGTTACCCCATTACTACTTTGTCCTCAACTTTATTCTACCCACTGTGTCTGTGTGTCACTCACAAGAGCAGTCAAAGCCAAACATGTAAGAAGCCGTTGCTCTGCTGAAATGAAATGAGCAAATATATATAAATATATATATATATATATATATATATATATATTTCATCCCATATATATATATATATCACATAAATTCCATCTAGAAAATGTTCTGTGGATTTTTCTGCGGAGTGGGAGGTCTCTTTGCGTTTGCAAGGGAACACAGTTCAGGGAACTTAAAGTCCAACCACACCCACGTTTCGTTTAGCCAGGTACGTGTCTTCCTTTGTGTTGATAAAACTGATTGTAATACAGAATTCTCTGCCTCCCACATTCTCTCTCTTTCACACAACCTTCTCGCTCCTCCGCCAGGGCTGTGAAACGCTGTCCGTCTTACCATTTTGTAGGTTCTGATCTCATTGGGATGTGATGTTCTCCTAATAGAGGAGAAACAGTGATGATAATAATGGTGGATGTGATCAGTGCAAAAGGTCAGCCTCTGGCCCCGGGCATGTTACATCCTCTAAGCAGGGAGGGTGAAGAGAGTGAAAGCACCCCTGTCACACCCTCCGAAAACTCTTGACCTCCCTCCACCCAGAAGCAGACTCACAGACACAGGCCCAGGAAATATTTTATTCTTTATTATTCCTTTGCCTTTCTGGTCTGACTATTTTCAGCTGTTGCTCCTCCCACTCACTCGTATTTATTCTCGTTACAAACAGTCTTCCTCCCGTTCTGTATTCTCTCTTACTGCCTTTGTCCTTCATGTTCAGTGTTTATTAGTTACCCAGACTGCATTATGCTTCCTCATTTTCCTGTTTTTATTCTTCCATTTCTTCTTCTTCCTCTCTGCATATTTTTTTCTTGTCTTCCTTTAGTTATCTACACATTGAAATGGATTGTCATTTCATCCTCTTTCTCTTCTTTTTTTAACCAAAATATATAAAATCAATCTATCTACCCTGCACTTTTCTCTCTTTACTCCCCTCAATCCTCAATCCATTGTCTGCCCCTTCCTCCTCAGTCTGGCCGTCTTCATCTTCTTGGAGTGCTATTGTTGAGAAGTAGAAAGAGGCACAGTCAAAAGAAACGAGTGGAAATACAAATTTTCCTTATTAAAAGTTGGGTAGACAAAAAAAAAGTTCCGTCACGGCATCGGAGGGGAACGCTTTTCAACCATTAATGAAGCCGTGAGATCAGGGGAGGATAAGCTCTGTGAAGCAGAGGCGTCTACAGCACGGCACCATGTGTCTCTGCTATCTATTTGTTTTCTGCTTTCCAATCCTTCTTTGTCCGTCCTGCCCTCCCTCTGAGAATGTCCTTTTCTCCTGGCTTCTGGTCCTAGAGGGGGGGTCACCAAGTAACTCAAATTAAAGCACATATTGAACGAATGCATTGGGTGTGGTGTGTGTGTCCGTGTGTGTGTGTGTGTGTGTGTGTGTGTGTGTATGTGTGTATTCAGATGTTCTTGATAAGATCTGCTTTGTACTAAGCTTTCAACACCCCCCCCCTCCCTTTTTTTTTTTTTTTTTGCTGTTTGCCTCTCACTGGTCTTTTTCGCTCTGTATGACATCCAACATACTAATCCACCCAGTGACACCCAGGCAGGTCGGCGGCTGTGGGCCGGGCGTCGCCACTGGGGAGGGGGGTAAATATCAGAGAAGGTCAGGAAGAGGAGGGGCTGGAGGATGGAAGGGAAGTCAAATCAGTGAAGATGAAGAGAGGGGATAAAAACCACCCAGTCACTCTGGATCGGCCATCTTGGCTGTCAGGGGAGAGAGATATGAACACACGTTGATTTATATAAAGAAATTCAGGTTCATATTTAAGAGAATAAAATTTGAAAATCACTTATAGTCTCTGATTTTAACTCTGTTTTGTGAAAATAATTTTACAATAATTTAGCAAATCTGAGGCTTTTCGCTCACACTACACCGTTGGTGTGAATGAACGTTTCCCACCAGACTGCAAACTCATACATATGTTAATTGTGCACATGTTTGTTTTTTCATGTTTTGTAGTTTAGTTAGCAGTCTCCAAACACATGTACAGGTCTGACTCCATCAAACACTGTAGATTAATGAACTGATGGTGGCAGCACCTGTTGCTATGTCGCCCTCCACAAAATCCACAAAACACCATCTAATCCAAATGTCACACTGAAAGAGAGAAGAATGACAGACATAACAGTAAAACAATTTCTATTTTTCCTCCATGTCCACTGGCAGGTTTACCCTCAGGGAGGGTGTAAGCTGAGGAAGTACCACCACCCTCACCTGTGCCTGCTGACCAAATCTACATTTTGGCCCCGCCCCTTGCCCCGCCCCCCTGGTCAGCCTCCACCATGGCCGTAGCAATCTGGATTATCTTCACCTGTGCTGTGACTTTCAGCAACATCACTCCATCCTCACAAGGTATGTCATAGATATAAATATCACATCTTTATATTACAGAAACGTCACTTATACCGAAAAAATATTGTGTATAATTTTGTATTGCTTTTCCAAATCTGCTTGCTGTTTCTCTTACTGACCTGACCAGGTTATTGCAGTTGGGGATGTAATATTTATACATGTGCTACTTGATGAAGGTTGTAAGAGTACTGACTTGCTGACCAGGCTGGAAACCAGCCCTAGACTTGATTAACCAAACGGTCTCCATAGGAGACAGAGCGAGTGTGTGACCGATGTGGAGAGTCTATGTGAATGTCAATATAATTTCTTGTCATCTTGCTGTGAGTTGGAGCGTGGCAAGAATATAAGGAGGAATCCGTGCATGTAATGGTGCCATATGTGTGACCTCCTTGAATGTGCCATGTAGCAGAGGATATTTCATTTTATCTTTGTGTGTCTCCGCGCGAGTGTGCGTGTGTGTGTGTGTGTGTGTGTGCTCTCTATTGTAAGCCTTGTAGCATGTTTGGCTGAAGTGATACTGGAGGGTGTGTGTTTGGTTGTTTGCGTGTGTGCATGCGTGTGTGTGCGTGTGTGTGTGTGTGTGTGTGTGTGTTCAAAGATGTGTAGGAGGGAAGGAGGATTGATTGAAGAAGGGAGGGTTAGAGAGGAAGAGGAGGGGCTGTTGGGTGCCCTGCTAGTGGCCGACTACGCAGACAACAGCACGCCATCTGGTGAATCCTCCCAGCTCCGTCTGTGCCAAAGAGCCACCGGGTGACGGACAGGGCGAGGAAGAGGAGGAGCGCTGGGGAGGCACAAACACCACTGGGAGGGGTTAGCGATGAAGCAGGAGGAGAGTGAAAGCTGGTGTGTGTTTGTGTGTGTTGATTTAGCAGCTCTGATTGGCTGCATGCACTTCCAATTTGAAAGGGTTCTGTTTTGCTCTGTCTTTTGGCTGTTTTTTATATCATTGTGTTCGTCTAGTAAATGTTCTTTTACGCCGAACACATTTTGGCCTCTGGCGCTACGCTGCCTTTTGTTTGTGTGTGTGTGGGTGTGTATTTGTGAGAAAACAAGCCGCTAGCTATCTGTGTGACCTGACAATAGGGGAGTAATAATAAAGCATTAATAATCAATTGACCATTATCTGTATTCAGCCCCTCAAGCACAGGTGCAACATTCGGTTTGATGAAATAAAGACAATCTTGTTCTAATGGAATCAGTCACACAAGCGTGCACGCAGAGACACACATATGTGGACACCCACACATTTTTTGGTGTGTTGTCTCTATCGTGGTGTGACTAGTGGAGCAGGAGAGAGAAATAAAAGAGAACTAGACATTTAATTTAAAGGAAGAGGCCAGGATTTCTATGTGATGAGAGCTGCTAGAATCACTCCCAGGCTAATCAGAGCTCATTTTGAAACCTGCAGGATCATCACACATGGCTTCACAGACTAATGTGTACCCCGGCCCCTCCTCGGTGTTCCAACTAATCTGCCGTGCTTTAACCTCGCTCTCCTCCTGACTGCACATTCTAATATTTACCCCTAACACACACATTTATTTCTCACCGGATCCAGCTCTTAGATACAAATGTTCTTCGACAGCGTGAGCTTTGTACACATTTTCCCTGCTCTAGCCCACATCTCACCTTCCCACTTCTCACAGTGAATATTTATTCTTTGAATTCATTTTGTAACTCTCCGCTTCTCATTGAAATGCAACGACTGAGTGAAACACCAACAATGTTTTCACTCATTTAAACCTACAGTACATACAGTATATGCTACATCTGTACATAATGGTGGAAAATTTGCATTGGTAGACTGACGAAACAGGGCAAACTTTCATCTGCAAGCGCTGCTGTTCTTAAAGCCCATTAGGCTTGCTTAATGTGGCAGGCAGCGGCGTGGTGCGTGATGAAGCCCTGATGCAAAGCTTTCATTTAGCACAACACAAACGTTGATGTGTGCGTGTGTGTTCACGTGTGTTTGCATTTGTCCACGCAACTGTTGACAGACTGTAAACCGAGGCTACTTGTGTGTTCTCTTTGTGAATCTGCAAATATGTACACTATTTGTGTGTACAATTTGTCAGAGACCGCTATGTATGAAATACAAGAATCTGTGTGAGCTTTTTTTTGCTTACATGTATTAACAGATCCAGGTGTGTGTGTGTGTGTGTGTGAGAGAGAGAGAGTATGTGTTTGCTGACTGGTGGAATCTGTTTTCATCTTCCCTGTAGCGAAGCCTTTGCTCTCAGATCAGTCGCCTGTTAAGGCCCCTGATCTGCTCACGTAGACATTTTTATCTATCTCCCCCTCCTCTCCTCAGCTTTTCTCTCTTGTGTCTTTTCTCATGAATGATAACTAATATTTAAGGGTCAATCTTTTCAGTAGAATATCTGCAAAGTGACCATTCTCAATTAACTATTGAGATGTGAATTTATTTACACACTTCAGTATGAAGTACTTGCAATGCCTTTCATTTTGTTTCTATGACTGTTTTTTTTTTTGTCAGGTTAATTTCTTCAGTCTAGGTTTTAAAATACTATAATATACATGAATTGAATACCTGAAGTCACATCTCATGCTGAATATTCACAAGGAGAAGCCTCTTCAGCGCTCCGATATTAAAATGATCATTTCAAAACTGCAACCTCCTTACTAATTCATGGGAATTGATCCTCTGACAGGCTTGGAGCAATAATATTTCAAGAGGAGGCAATAAAGCTGTAGTGCCGCTTGCTACAAACACTTGACTTCTTCTTGTTGTATAACTTGCTGAACAGTGTTTTGTAATTATTTAATGTGGCTTTTGTAAACTCTTAGCTCAACATTTTTCTGGTGATCAGATGGGTTTGTAAGACTGCTTTTGCATTAGTTGTATATGGTATCACCTGATTGGATTCAGGGTGCAATAAACAGTTTTTAGGTTTTTAGTGTTAAAGCATGCTTGTTTTGTATTTACTTAAGAAGACTTCATTAATTAATTCAGACAAATAAATATTAATGTCACAAATAAAATTAATCTGCCATTAATCTGGCCATTAATGTTTGCCTATAACAATTCATCTATTCATTCATCGTCAATGTCCGCGTCTTCCGCCATCGCGGGTTGTGGGATACTGGAGCCTATCCCAACTGACTGGGGGCGTGTGGCAGGGTACATTCTTTTCACAATGCCAGTGCACTGCAGAGCCACTTGCAAACAGACAACCAAGCACGCACACACTCACACCTTAGGCCAATTTGGTATCACTAATTCAACGAAACTGAATGTTTTTGGAGGTGGGATGAAGCCGGCGAATGTGGAGAGAACCCACCCAGACACGGGGAGAACATGTAAAACTCCACACAGAGCAGGACTTGAACCGGGAGCCGCCTTGCTGTGCGGTGACAGCACTACCCACTACACCACCGTGCCTCCTGCTTGTAATAATATGATGGTAAATTGAGTCTTTGATAACAACATGCAGTAAAATCAGCTCCAGTGCCAATGAAAGATCACACTGGGCTACAGTAACTCACTTTCTAAAGTGGTTTCCTTGAAAAACAATGACTGTGAACTGCTGAACTGAATTACATATACAGGTACATGGACACACACACACACACACACACACACACACGCACACAAATACATAATAGTTAATGCACACCTTAACGTCTAGTCTCGAACACCAGCCATGTCACGTGTGTTTTTCACAAGCACAACCCACACAACAAACACTTTCATTTTAAACTATTCAGCCGTCTGCACCAGTTCCTGTTCCAGCGCTGTCTCATTGGCATAGTCGCGACGACACATTTATTTATGCTTCAAGTCTATTTTTTCAGAAAAACGCGGATAAATGCAAGGATAACATAATAACATAATAAAAAAGCACAGAGAAAATATGTAATATTTATTTGCATCCTGCAACCTTGGCGCACGGTGTGCTGCTTCCTACAGTGTCTGCCTGAGTGTTTTACCCAGTAGCCGAGAAACCAGACATGAGCTTCCCTTGAGGAGATGCAGTAGGTATTAATGCAAACTGTAACCAACAATGTACTGCCACTGGGCAACTTCCCTGCTAGCACTTTCCCTCTGCGCCCACCTGTCTGCACTGAGCGCAGACATACTAGCTAAACACACAATCATATGTACTGATGCTAAAGGGAAAAGGAAACAACACACTGTGCAGACAGTCTGAATAAATCTGCAGAACTGGTGTAATGGTGCAGGGTGATGTGACATCAAGTGAATACGTACAACTTTTGTTCCGTTACAGGAAATTATTTTGTAACTGTTTTTCTTACATTTTATGATATGTACTGAAAAAATGCTGAATTTTTACACGCTTGATTTTTTTTTTTTTTTGCTCAGTGTTTTCACCCCTGTCTTCAGGAGTGTTAACACTGAGTTCATTCATTTTGAATGAACGCAGTTTTAACTTAGTGGGACAGGATGGATGCACATGAATGAACATGATGTAGTACTTCTGAAAAGACATTTCATGAGCATGTGCATTGTGGAAATTAATCAAATTAATCAAGACGAGCGGGATAACATCTTTGAGAGAATCTTAATTTGTTCAACCACCCAGTTCTGTGGACATTTCTGTCCACAGACGAGGTCAGATCTGTGTGCAAAGCTCCAAAACACTCTCCAAGTTGACTTCCTGGATCCTTTCTGTCCTGGAATGATACTCACAAGTCATTCACAAGTCGTGACTAATTTGTGAGCCAGAAGGTGAAACAATGGGCTTGAGAATTGGCCAACTCCAACTGTGCCTACCATTTTCACTGTGTAACTAATTACGTTCATCTGTACACATTCACTGCAGCCTGTAATCTTCTCCAGCAATGATGCTGTTGTGAGCAATTTCATCCTGCCACTTCTTGAAGAAACCAACAAGGAAAAGGGGCACAACCATGTTTATTCTAAGGAGAATCCATGCAATTGTAAGAAAATAATATAATTTAAAAAACATTTTTCTATTACAGAGCCACATGACAGATAAGCAACCAATTACACTCACATTCATGCCGTTTGACAACTTACAATCACTAATTCATCAATATGTTGTTGTGTCTAATGTTTGTATGATGAAAGGAAGTCGGAGAAGTCAGAGCAGATGTGAGAAGAAGAGACAAATACTAAAATATGTAAATTTATAAAATTAAAATGTACAAAAACAAGAATAAAGTATTTTGTCATTAATAAAATTATGAAACTCTGTAAAGACAAATTTCCTTTGAAGTAGGTGACTGCTGCAGAATACTAATCATAGATATCACTATAGTGATTTAATTTTTTAAGCAGGCATTTTGCATTTGCAACTTCTTTGAAAGCTTTGTGATTTTGAAGTCCATCAGAAAAAGCCGTACATGTGTTTATGTAGACAAGTAAAGCCTCTAATATGTCTGAAAGCAGCCTCAGAATGTTTGCGCCGTTTCCTTTCTCCCATGAAACTAAAATCCACAAGCGATAGTGAGGCTAGTAGTTAATCTAGCAGCTAGTGAATATTGTTTCGTCTCATCTGGTTTTTGTAATAAAGAGCTGCTGTGAAGTTCTTTTTCCCTCGTCTTTCAGTGGCTGTTGTGGAAGTTTTTAAGCATTCATTGCCTTTCCATCATAATATCAATAACCGGTAGAACTCACTTCACCTCTAATTTTAATATGATGTTCTCTCAACCCAAAACTTTCAGTTATTATTACCGCGCTCTGCCTCATGATGTCCCCTAGATTTTTACGAGTTTAACTCCATCCTATTCTTATCCTACCGTTTCCATTCCCCCCCCCCATCCTCTTCTGCCCATTTCCTTGCAATCCAGCCTCCCTTCAACTCCCTGGACTGTTTGTCTTTCCTCACCCTATGCCTTTTGTCTGTTAACGGTACACACCTTTTGTCTCATCCTCATCTCTCTCTCGCTCGCTCTCTCTCTCTCTCTCTCTCTCTCTCTCTCTCTCTCTCACTCTCTCTCTCTCTCTCTCACTCTCTCACTCTCTCTCTCACTCTCCCTTGCTAAATTGGTGCTGGAGGTTGCTGTGCTCTTCAAAGCCCTTGGATGAGAACAGTAGATCACAGAGAGGCCCGTGTGAGTCAAAGGTTAATGGATGGTCTTTGAACATATATTGGTTGTTGCTGGGCGGGAGACGGAGGGAAAGCATGAGCGGCAGTGTGTTCTTTTAAATCTTCCCTTGAAGATGATGCATGCCACTCTTCTGCATCTACTGCTGCCTACAGGGGCTGCGCCTCTTTGTTTATTTATTCATTCATTCATAGTGGTAGACTGGGTGTGTTTTGTGTGTGCTTATTTTGTTTGTGCGTTTGTGTTTTTGTGGACTGGTGTACATCAAGGTGTGCCAGGCTGTTTACAATGATTTCTGTACTGCAAACAAGTTCGTACATTACGGATTGGGGACTGTGTTCCTGTTTGTGCGACCGTGTGCTACTTGCCCGTTTTCTCTCAGGGCCTAGATGCGTAATTTTCCAGCTTTTGTAACCCTGAAGGACTGTGTATGTTTGCATTTGAGTATCCTAGAACACTGGTATGGGCGAGCGTGTAGAGGTTCTGATATTTATGTGACAAGCATGCCATGTGTCGCACGTGCATTTGCTACTCGTGACTCATGGACTTCAGATTGATAATTACCAGCAGCAGCTTGAGGCTCAGAGCCAAGGGCAGAGTGCTTAGAGAGGGGAAAGAGAGAAATGCTGGGAGGGAGATGACTGAAGGGGAGAATGAAGAAATGCTAATATTTTTTATAAATGAGAAGAAAGATGTGGAAGGGGAAGAGAGAGAAGAGGTGGAGGTGAAGGGGCAGGACAGGAGGGTGGAGTGGAGACATGGGGAGAATGAGGGAAAGGCCAAGACCGCATGATGGAAGGGTAAATGAGAGTGTTTCCAAGTGGATAAAATTGGATGAGGGATTTAGGGATGTTGCTGTGGTGAAAATGAAAACAGAAAAAGGGAAGAGGAACATCACAGTATGTTCGTTGTGCTGCAGATGGTTAAGACGGCATAGAAGCATGAGATGGAGTCGCAATTTACAGCTAAATCCATTTTTAATTACAGCAGAAATGTACATGAGCACCTGAAAAGCTGCATATTGGATAAATACAGTATACCTGCAAAAATCACTCAGTTAATACAGGCATTCAGTAGACAAAAAAACGCACAATTTTCCCATACATCTTGTCGTGTAAGGAGGGTAACTACAGTAAACAACTAATGCGGCTTTAAAATGGAGCCTCTGACTGATGATTGTGAATCTGCTCACACAGATACTCACCCCCCCCCCTTCTTTTTTCTGACCACCCTCTTCTTTTTCATCTGCCACCCTCCTCCTTGGTTCTGTCTGCCCTGTTCTCCCCCCATCCCTGTGGTTGTTTCCGTGCATCACCTGCATCCACCGCAGTGTTTATATGAACCGAGGTCTGACTCACTGGCTACTCCCCTTCTGCTACGCTCTGGAAACAGAGAGAATAGAATAGAGTTGTGTTGGGCCTGTAGCACAGCTCCCATCCCCGGGGAGATGGGGGATATTTTACACCGGGTGAATCTCTTTTTTAGACAGGCTGATTTTTATTTTGTGCTATGTCGTTTTCCCCCGCTGAGGCACTTTTATTGTATAATTAGGCGCCAGGGCCAGCAATGAAGTAGTTTGACAGTATGAGCACGTCCCGTCTCGCCTCCCTCCTCAAATTTGTGTGTGTGTGTTTCACTGTGTCTCAGTAGCTTTTTAACTGCTTGTCTTAATCTCTGCTATGCCTGCTAGTTCCCCCCACAGCCAAGTTTGTCAACACACACTTAGAGTTCTCCAGGTTGAGGATGGATAAGGGTGAGGGCTTGTGCATGACTGCCTGCTAGAATTCTTTGTATATGAGTCTGCATTGTAGATATTTTTTGGGGGGTATTTGTTGCATGATTGTGTGTATATGTGTCCCTTCTCCAGTTGGGGCATGTTTAATTATGCCTCATGAATGATGTAATCTTACGGGTTGTGCTGTAATTCGGTTCACGGTGAGGGCTACTGAGGAGAGGCCGTCTGCAGTGGGTCTATCAGGACAATAGGAGGTCTTCTCTGCCTCAAACCTGCTTAACTTTTATTATGAAAGTGACCTTGTGCATCCGCAAAAAATCATCATCGTGTTTACGTTGCCCCACTATGTAGCTTGATGGTTTCTCTCTCTCCATTCTCTCCATCTACCCTGTCTAATTTTCAAAAGCCATTCTCTGCCTCTGACCCTGTGTGTTAGATCGCCTTGGCTCCATCACAGTTGATTAGTGTCATTTTGATGCAATTCTGACCCTATAGCACAACTGGTGACTCCCCACTCAGTCAATGCTCATCTCATCTCCTCTGTCTCCTTAGCCTGATACAGGCGCTGGAGTCAATGGAGATGAGATAATATCCTAGCTTTGAGGCCAGTCGTACCTCTTTCGATGCACGCGCATGCACAAACACACACACACACACACTCACACACACACACATCTCCACAAGCAGCCCTCATCCCCTCCATTCTCACGTTAGGCCTTTAGGTTTGTCTCTGGATGTCACTTTGTCACAACTCCTCCGCTTCAAGTCTGCCTGGATGTGACAGCTCTGGCCGCATCGCCTTAGCTTGTCTGTGGTGACAGGCTATGCTTGAGCAAGTCATTAACGTTAAGTTGTGGCGTTAAGTGAGTCGCTAGGATTTAGTGCTACGCTGATAAACCACTTGAGAAATTGGTTTAAATGATTCTCTGTGAGCGAGGGAGAGAATCCCATCGCTGAGACCTCTTAGTTCTGTCCAATGACTGTAAAATTACTTGCTTGGCTTTGCTAAGTAACTAACCTGAAAATTATGAGGGAGAACAAGAAGTCTTATGTAGAAGTATGCAGTAGACTTTGAATACTCTGCTGTGATCTCTGGGCGAAAGAGTACACTCACGTATTAGCCTTAATGCACAGTGCACAGTTAATTTTAAAGATGGTGATATAACAAGATTTCCTCCTCATCAGCAAAATGCTCAGTTTCCCAACTACCAATACTGCTTAGCAAAAATATTCTCTGCTAGTATGCTTCAGTGCTATGCTAATGAGTAACATTAGGAGATGACTGCTGGAACAGACCGAGGGGCTAAGAGGGACTGATCACATTTCAGCTCTTGAATGACGTTCAGCCATCCAGCTAACAAGTCAGCCGTAGGACCTCCATAAGCACAGCCATCCATCCCAAGTCTGACACCATCAGATTCTCCAGCTACCTGCAATGACAAACGTTCTCCCTCAGTCGTGAGACACCACAGACCAGACCATTAATCCAAGGTTAACTTGTTGTTGATTGGAAATTAAAGTGCTTTTATATTTGAAAGCTGTTGGTTATTGAAGGTTTTGGTGCTGCTTCAGTGAGAAATCCATCTATTCACGGCGTAGACTAAGCCGAGTTTTAGTCTCTCTGAGTTGTCCTTGATGTAACCAGATTTTCATGAACTTTTATAAAGTAAAGTCGTGTCCTTTTATTGCGAGTCTCTCGGATGTGATGATGAAAGAGGATATTGCATCTGTGAAAATGTTTAAGTGTTTATTAATGTGTGTGTTTGAGGAACAGACTGAATTTCTAGACTGTAGATAGAATGTATAGACGTCTAATGGTAGGGAAAGAGTTTTTTGCAAAGACGAGCGGTGCTTTTGCCAAATTATGTTCTTGTCTGACGGTCGAAGCATCTAGCCACCCTCGGGCTTTAATTACTGTGTGAGGATAATGAGTCAAATCCAATCAGCTCTCTCTCTCTTTCTCTTAATTTGTATGAAGCTTCTATTATGAAGCCAACCACTTCAACCCCTCACACAAGCTGTCCTGGAGTGACACCAGCCCCCCTGCCTGTCATGTGTTTGTCTACTGAAGATCTCTGCCTCTCCTGCATCAGTACACCCATGCAAATCAGCTTGTATAATCATCATATTTGCTGATATTTTCAGTATGTGTTATAATGGATAAGCAAGACAAGAGATTTAAATAGTTTTATATAGCCTGGGAGATGAATCACAGTCTCACTATGAGAGATTACATCCTTCTATACATATGGCTACTGCTGAGAACAGCAATCATTGGGCAGCTATGCATCAGACAGGTATAACGATGTGACTGTAAGTGTGTGGGTTTGCATCTTTGTGTGTGCGTTGGCTGAAGACAAGCTGAAACCTTAATGAATTCCTCCAGAGTGAAGGACAATCGTAGCCCCTGGCCACTCCAAGCTTATCCCAGTCTCATATCAGCTCAGCTCAGAGCCAGCCACAGCTCTAGCTAGGCCTCGGGCCATCTGGCCAGCATAAAACCACGTAAGCTCAGACCGTCGCACACACCCACACACACTCTGAATCCCTGAAGTTAAGTTACACACTTGTTTGCGAATACACCATTCAAATTTCTCTTTAGAGAATGTGTATAAATCGGTATATGAGGTGCATCCTGCCGCATGAACATGGTGAATGCTGCCTTAACCTGGAGCTTGACAAATGGCGGTTGCGTAGGTGTGAAATATGTAGGTGTGAAATGTGTATCTGTGAAATTTCCTACAGTATGGAGGAAGTAGACATTTTCAGTGGTGCCAGAAATAGGTTAGTTATCATACAGTAGTTGCTGCCACCATAGAAACATACTGGCTCAATAAGGCCTGTGCTCAATTATAGTTTAATATAAACTCTAACAACCAGGCAGGAAATAAATTGCTAGAAAAGTGTTGACAAGTGAAAAGTTAGACTGATCCTTCATATTCTGTGTGAAATTGTTATATATTCTTTACACTAAAATTACATAATTGTACTCACTTCATGTTTTGTTTTTGCCTTTATTTTAAAGCACGTCTGTCGTGATAAGATTTTACTCAACGGGACAAAACAAATTCATGCTTATAGTTTCACAAGCTAGTTGGCAAATGACAGGGGATAGACTGAATAGCAGTGAAGGTAACAAAGCTTTGTGCAAAATACCAATCACAAAATTAAATCCACTAGTATTTGGGCTCTTTTGTTAGGTTAAGCCCTCTTACTGGACTGTTTGAGTCTGTGCTCGATGATTTGGAGACTGATGACCCAGAATGGTTTGCTTTGTAAAGTATATTTAACATGCGATCTCTCCTCTCTGATCACGTCTGTTGTTCCTACCGTGTTGGTCCACAGCACTGAGTATGATCACCACTGGTGGCCCTCTCCAGTTTTACTTTCCTCTTGGCTCTCTGTGTGATTGTAATTGCTAGCCTGCTGCTGTGTGCTTACACTGCAGGGTAGTTAAGAGAACAAGCCCACACACTGACATTATGCATCGCAATCCCACTGTGGTACAGGACTATGTGTTTTCTATATGTGCATGCAGGCATGCTCATATGTGTGAGCTTGAACGTTTGCATTCTTCTGCACAGTATGCGCATGTACGCATCTGTGCTAATTTGCCTTGTGTGAGGTTTTTTTTTTTCATTTGCTGTGTGGATTTGTTTGACTGGCCTCGCCTGCTGTTTGCATCTCTGTGTGCTTTAATTAGTATTCGTATTTTGAATCCAGGCCTTTGTGAGTTGGCACTGGCGCTGCGTGCTGGCAATGCATGAAAGATTGGAAGTCTATCTGAGCTAGTCATTCAGCCTTAATGGCGTTAGTTACACAACTGAACTCAAGTCCCCGCCGCATAAATGGGTGGCTTTTAGAAATATGAGCAAGTCAGATGACAGTGAGTCAAATTGCGCATCGTTGTTGAGTATGTTTGGGATGACTGACATTGACATTGACCCAGATGGGCACTCCTGTTGAATGGACAGCAGCTGAAACCTAAGCAGTGCAAGCTCAGTGTCAGGAAGGGAATGGTGCTTTTGCTTGCGGGGCCTCGGCGCTAACACCAGGGGGAAGAAGGACTGACTCAGTGTCCTTGTCCGCTGCTGAGTCTTTCTGTTAGGGAAAAATGCTGTACAGGAAGAGCCTGAGCTTAAAACAGACGCTTAAATTCCATCTTTCTTATATGCACCAACACTGCTTTTTTATTTCACACTCACTATTAGCCATCTATGTAGGCTAATGGTGGGCATACCTGTACCCATATGCCCTACTTACAATGCAGAATGGTGCTTATTCAAAGCCCACAGCTCCTCCAGGACAGCAGACAGCATCTAGCGGTCTCGGATGCCGCTCCAATACTTGTTATTTTCCCCAAAGAAGTTTTGTCAGTGTAGCACCATGGACAGCATCTCTTTCAGCCGCTGGCAGTATCAGCACTGAAAAACTCTCCTTCAACACTGCAGAGAACTTCGTCGTCAGATCACTTACTCTGTCTCAATCTCAGTCCCGCTTCTGTGCCCCTGCCATCACCTGGGCTGCAGATGAAGCTGGCCGCCAGCCTTTTTGTTATATTTGTTTATGTGAGACTATATGTGGAACGGTATGCAGCTATGCTGAAAGCTTTAGTCGCAGGAGGTATCTCACTCAGCACCTCTTTGCAGACCATTTTCATGCTTCTCACCCCACCTGAGTGATTAACCCGAACTACACAACACTGTCCTGCTGACCCTTTGCCACATAGAGCTCTGCTGCCAGCCACAACAGCACATCGGTATGCTCCTCAGACTTTGATTAGTAGCAGTGGGTGTCTGAATGATGTACACAAAAGAGGCGCACAGGCACTGATTCTTTTTTACTTTCTGCACCATTGCTTTCCTTGTAATTCAGTTTAAATCCTAAGGTTCTGCTCTGTAACCTCATCGAGGTGGAATGGACTAAAAGATGCTCAGAAGGACACAGAGTTCTTCTCTGGTGGGCGATGAGTATAATAAGCTGATGCCTGGTTGTGTGTAGGAGTTTGTTAACATTTGAAACTCACAGTTTGTTTCACAAGTGGTGCAATATCTCATTGGAGAGGCTGGTGTGGCTGCCAGTATGTGATCTTGATGTGAAAACTGGATTGCCAGAATATGCATCAGTGCTGAAAACTTCTTCTCAGTTATCTTTCAAGTCTATAGCAGAAAATCTTCATTTTATATCAGGAATATTAGAACCACTTCTATTCTGCCTGGTCTTGTCAAATGATACACATCATATTTACCTTGTGGTCAAATAATAAAGTGCCTCCTGGAAGTATTATGCCTCATTAAATTGTCATTACCTGTGCCTCGGTCTCTCTCCCTTTCCACTTCAGCTCTGAGCCGGTCAATGATGCCCTTCGGCTTGATGCGCCGCGAGCTGGCGTGTGAAGGCTACCCGATCGAGTTGCGCTGTCCTGGAAGTGATGTCATCATGATTGAGACGGCCAACTACGGCCGCACCGATGACAAGATCTGCGACGCAGACCCCTTCCAGATGGAGAATGTGCAATGCTACCTACCGGACGCCTTCAAGATAATGTCACAGAGGTAAATATTGATCTGTTGTGCACTTGTGTAGGTGTTTGAACAGAGCCAAAGCCCATTATTGGCTGAGGAAACAAGATATTATTTCACAACATAATTTGTCCAATATTTCCTGTTTCTGCCTGGAGTGCTGATATCATGTGAGAAATACTGAAGTCAGCATCCTTGGAGTGTTCACAGTACCGCCATGTCCTGGAGAGGTGTGCATGCGTACGATGGTTGTATGTGTGTGTGTGTTTCTGCATACACACCATATACACACATGAGTGTGTGCATCTAAATGTGTATCCATCAAAAAGTTTGGAGACACCTTCAGGGTCAACTTTTTACTGGTTGTGTGTTTTGGATTGTTGAGATTCACCGATGGAAGCTTCTCCCAGCTGGCCGTCACACGTGTAATGGAAGTGAGAGAAAGGAAATGAGAATGAGTGGGGTTCCCATTTGTGTGTGTGTGTGTGTGTGTGTGTGTGTTTGTGTGTGTGTGTGTGTGTGTGTGTGTGTGTGTGTGTGTGTGTGTCTGTGAAAACATCAACGTGGTTTAGATTGAGGTATTTTGTCTATGCTAATGTTTTTTGTGTGTCTGTTGTTGTAGCCCGTTAGTCCCTCTCTGTTGTCTCACCTCTAATTGTTCCCACTCACAACCCCCCAGGAGAGGAGCTTTTTACGTCACACCCCCTTCTGTCTCTGCCTTCCCCTCCCTTCTTTCCCATTCGCTCTCCCCTTCCCACCCTCCCTCTCTGTTTCCCACCTCCCCTCGGGTGCAGCTGTCACATGATCTAGTCTAGTGTGAAATTACTCCCTTCCCTAACGTTCCCTCCATCTTTTGGAGCCTGAAGATATTTTTTTTGTGCCCACTCTTCTTTGTCTTTCTTACAATGGCGCTTGTGATTTTGTTATCACTTACTTCCTGGCCTTTTTGTGTGTGTGTGTGTGTGTGTGTGTGTGTATCTCCATCCCTCACCTGTTGTCTCTCTTGTGTTGCAGGTGTAACAACCGCACCCAGTGTGTGGTGGTGGCGGGATCAGACGTGTTTCCAGATCCCTGCCCAGGAACCTACAAGTATTTGGAGATCCAGTATGAGTGTGTCCCCTATAGTGAGTACTGAGACCACCTCCTACCACCCACTCTCCTCACCCCATTCACCACCTCCCCCCATCCCTCCCTTAACCCCCACCTGAACCTACCCTTATTTCTAATCCACAAAATCCCTCGACAAATGACATCTGCACACTTTCTCTGGCTTTTTTTCCCCCAATACAAGCAAAACAAAACATGACAGTCATCCTCACCTGATTTCTCGCTCTGTGCCTCTTTGCTCTTTCTTCCACTGCACACACACACACATACACACACACACACACACACACACACACACACACACACACACACAGAGCACTAACCTTTTTTTTTATCGACAGAGTGATGCACCAGTAGCTGAGAGGGATTTTCACATGAGGAAAGGTTCTCCACAAATACGGGGTTCGATAAGCATTTCACACACACCCATGTGCAAACGTGGGTCCAGCCCCTTATTGGCAACCACTACTATGTAACACACACCTTCACACACTCACACACTGATTGACCAAGGGGCATGCCGCTGCCTTTATCTGGTGGCAAACACCTTTGCTGTCCCTGTGATTTCCAATAAAAATTAAAATTGGGTTCAGTGAGATTTTGAGGTGGGGGTGGGGGTGGGGGTGGGGGTGGCCTTTGTGTGTGTGCCATGCCTCACAATAGCAACGTTAACACAAACAGCAAAGGGTTTATTTTAGACCACATGACCTGCCACACTTTTTAACATCCCTATGGTAACAACTCACTTCCTCACACCACTGCTCAAAGCTGCGTGACAGGTGTGACACACAAACACACACGCACGCGCACACATATCCTAGTGATTGGGAGACATACAGTTGATCTTTTTCTCATTCCCTGTGAATGAGAAAAAAAATGCTTCACCCTGTGAGTTACAATTTCCGCACACGCATCACAGTCAAATGACCGCGCGCACACACACACACACACACACACACACACACACACAAACACACACAGATTGGATCGTGTTGTGTTGATCTTTCTTCATGTGAAAATCTGCACTCAGCCTCCTCTCCTCCCTCTCATGTTTAATTACTCTCGGCATTGATCCCCTCACTGTGCAGGACTATCTGGCCGGAGGGGAGGGACAGTGGTGCTCCCTTCCTCCTGCCCCCCCCCCAGCAGAACTGGGGGGGCAGGAAGGGATGACAGTTCCTCAGAGGGTGGTGGGAAATTGTTAGATGTGAGTTTTTTAGGAGCACATGGGGCAGTTGATTAATCTTTGTTGGGACGCGGGATGATTCTCTCTGCTTTTTCCTCAGGCACAGAGGAAGTGGCGACAGGATTGAGTCAACACCAAGACACTAACCACTTTGCTGTTTTCTTCTTCCTCTTCTCATCTCTGCCCTCTGAGGTCTCTCCATCATTTTAACTTATAATTTCCACAGTTGCTATCACTTCTATTTATGTCTCTTAACTATTAATTCTCTTTTCTTTTTATTGTCTCTCTTCTGTCTCCTGTCTGCACTAGAAATCGTCACTTAGAGTCTCATTTAGCTCATCCTTTTCTAGTCACTGTGCATCCTCCCACACACCAATTTTATCATTATATCCAGTCTCTTCTGCTGTCTCTGTTTTTTTCTTTTACAGGCCCGGCGGATATTTAAATAACCAATCGTACACCTTTGACAGAAAGAATCATCCACGCACCTCTTTCAGTCTTTCAACCCTTGCTCTGCTCAGTGCTTTCTGCCCTTAGTTTACCTTTTGGGTGACTTTGTTGAGACAGTTTGCAGCTGAAGTTAACAAGAGGTTAGCTGAGTTTGTACCATTGAGGATTTTTCTCTGGGGATATTTTTTTTCCGAATGCCTTCCGAGTAATAACAAGTGTCCTTGAGTCTCATCTGCCCTCTACGACCTGTCTTTCACTTTGCTTTAGCTATGGTCAGATTGGCTTCTCAGGTACGCAACTTTGTTAGTCCTCTGGTAGTTCTCTGCCGTAGTTTCATGCTCTGCATTGCTTAGTTGTACCTGCGTCTTTCCCCTCATACGTTCCAACCTTGTCTTTTCCCTGTGACTGCACAAGCGCATTTGTTCCCTGTCCTCAAAGCAATCAAAAGGATGATTAAATAGCTGCTGACTTGCATTTTTTTTCTCCTGGTGTTTGGGGGAAAAAAAAAAACTTTGTTGATTGTGACTGAAGTATGGTTTGGCTTAGAAAATTGGAAGCTGATCCCTCTATGATGAAAAGTGCCGCCTATCTGAAGTGACAAAGAAGAGCCAATTACCCCTGTCCTCTGCCACGTTACACTCACTCCCAATCACAGTAAGACAGAAAAGTCTGCGTGCACACACACATACGCGTGTGCACACACACACATATGCATATATTGCGGGCTGCTGTGCGCATTCATGCTCATTTGACAGAGTAAATACGACCTGACACATTCAGATTCAGAGTTGGAGCTGCTCATCCCAAAACCCAGTCGCTGTCGCACCACACGGCACTCAACTCGGACGCCTTTAATTACAAGGAGAGCGGGCGTGTCGCTCATTTCAGTTCTGCCTCAGCAGAGATTTGTCAAAATTAATTGAATTTGCTGCTGCTAATCGCTCTGGTAATGCCTCGTGGTTTGAGTCTGGCTGTGAATACCGGTCACTCTGGCATCATCCAAAGCCGATTTTTGTCGCTCGTCTTATCGAGAGAAAAAAAGGGGGGACAGCATGATGATAAGAGCGAGTGTGGCGTTTATGTCTGACAGGCCCCTGTGTGTGTGTGTGTGTGTGTGTGTGTGTGTGTGTGTGTCACACAGGTGTCATGTTACCAGTCACCTGAAACAGGAAGGTGACAGCCACAGCTAAATTGATGAACACTCAACTGTCTGCTGAGCTTAAAAAATAGAGTCCGGAACATGTGTGTATGTTGCTATGAGCGGGATCGCCTTGGCAAAATACAATATCCTCCAACAAGTCAAATCATATCTCATCCAGCCAAAAAGCCCCTGCGAGGCCTCTCTCTGCCACAAAGCATTGTTTTTGCCAACCGGAAAACAGCAAGACAAAACGGCTCAACTGAACTCTCATTTTGCACTGTCACAGCCTTCTGTAGCCCGCTGGATTCCATTAAGACATCACAGATCCGTGGACGCGGCTGCAGCATGTATTTACTGCAGCGGATACCCACTGGATACCCACTGCAGTCTTTGCACAGATGCACAATGAGTCAAAGTAAATCCACCCCACAAGAGAAATTTACCTGTTTCTGCTCCTCCTTGGGGGCACAGCGCTACATCATTATTGACTGTTAATTTTCTTTATTTGGGCAATCCCGGCTCGCCATGCCAGAGCTTCATCAGCCATGATTTATATTGTTAATATGCACACTGCAGGTAGCTGAAGGACTGGCTTTAAAAACACCTACTCAGACTGTACAGTGCAGTAGAGATTATGCTCCTCTCTTTAGGTTAACTTCATTTTCTCTGCTTTCTATCTTATTTTCTGGCTCTGTCGCTGTTTCACTTTATTAAATTGATTCTACTTCGCAAATGTGTTCAGCTCCATCTATTCATTATGAGTTTTTTGACACAAAGCCACAGGAAATGACAGGTTGCTTATTGAGGAAGAGTCAGTAGAAGTAATAACAGCATTGCGATATGACAAGTTTTCACGGGAGGTGAAGAAGCAGTTTGTTGAACCTGAAATTCTGTTAATATGTACTGAGGTGCCACCAGACCTGGGACTCATAAACGATAGGGGAATGAGAAGAAACTCTAGGAAAGGTGAGGCTTTACCATGAAAAATGTAACGTGCGAAAGAGGCGAACACAGAGAGAGAAGAAGACGTTGGAAGCTGATGAGGACACACTATCTCTCAACACTGTGAAGGAGACAGAGGAGGTGCGATTGTCCTGCAGTACTGCAGTACTGCAACATCGTGTGTGTGTGTGTGTGTGCGTGTGTGCGTGTGCGTGCGTGCGTGCGTGTGTATGTGTGTGTGTTTTGGCTGTGCTCATTAGTGTGGGAGTAATTGATAGGGTTGTAGAGAGCGCTGAGCAGAGTGATTAAGGGGAGAGAGGGCAGT
The DNA here is from genome assembly GCF_040054535.1 of Antennarius striatus. Classification (NCBI taxonomy): domain Eukaryota; kingdom Metazoa; phylum Chordata; class Actinopteri; order Lophiiformes; family Antennariidae; genus Antennarius; species Antennarius striatus. The sequence goes on along the minus strand of NC_090791.1, from coordinate 14,908,875 downwards.
GGCTTATTTCTCAAAAGAGCCTTGAAAGAGAAATGCTGAATGAATCAGACAAACAACCAAGGTGGCCTTAAACTAACCTCCTCCTCGCTGTGAGGACATGTTGATGGGTTTTTGTCTCTTTTATGTGTTTGTGCATGTGTGTCCTCAAGTACATGTGATGATTTTGTGGTTGTCTGCCCTCAGTGTCTATTTTTCAGGCTAAAAGAATGGAGTCACCAGAAGTCTTCTATCTACCTCATTCTTCTTATCCCTTTCTGCAGAACTAAGAAGGAGTTCTTCCTTTTTCTTTCACTCTCTCTTTCTCTCTGCACATCATCACTCTGGATCATGCAAGTCATTTTACTCTAGTTTAGGAAGTGGTTTATTTATAATGCCGTATTTATCATCACATCTTTTGAGGATTGCAGCTTCACAGCAACTTGAAGCAGACAAACTGTGCTGTCAATGGATGCTTCAATGCTTCAGTGGAAAAGCACCATATGTTAGCTTGAATGTTCACATTCAATAACCTTGGAGCTAATGATTGCACTTTGATAATAATAAGGCATTTTTTACCCGCCAGCCCATCTTTTCGAACCTCATTTTTGTAGCGTTGCCATTTTAATACCATGCCCCCCTCCCCTGACCGCAGCTAAAGCCCCTTTCTTTTTATTTTTCTTACTATTTTTCTTTTTAGGAATGTCTTCTCCCCCCCCCCCCCTCCTCCTTTTTTACCAGCATCACCGTGGAGGTGTCTTGACAATTTCACAGATCTCTCCAGGGACAGCAGACTTCCTATGACACACACACAACAATCACACTCGCAGCAGGGATCTGCCAGCCATGAGCCTGCTGACATGTCCTTCCTGTGAGACATGACGAGCCGCTCGTGCCTCAGCAAACACGGACGAAAGCCGTGTGGCAGAGCTGTAATGAAAGGTGGAGCTGAAATCCTTCTTGAGTCTCCTCCTGCTCGTGGACCTCCCTAGACAGGCACCAAACAGCATCACGGATGTCAAGGGAAACAAGGCTTACCTGTTACCAACTGATTCATGGACTTCCTTTAGTCATTTTTTTTCGTTTCTCCTTTGTCTACCCTCGCCTTAACCAATTCTGGTTGCTTGTGTTTCTGAGGGGTTCCACCCTGTCAAGTCCTTTCTTGCACTTGTTTTGTTCTCTTTTCCTTTGATGAGCGAGCCTCACCTAGGCGAGCCGGCAGCTCCCCGCCGGTTGGACGGTCGATGGGTTAAGTGTATTTGCTGGCTTCTGTTGCAAGCATCCTGACTGACAAACGACTGTCGTAATGTGATCCCTGCAAAGACTGCCAGCCCCAGATAGAAAAACAACTTTGCATCCACCTTTAATCCATCATCCTCCCATTTCTTTCTCTGCCATTCTCTGTTTATTTCCACAGCTGAAGAGGATGGCCATGCAAATATCTCCCTGGGTTTCTCTTTCCAACAGGTTCCTGGAGAAGAGGAAGGGAGGGAGAGAGAGAGAGGGATATGACTATATGACAATGGGTGGAGGTGGGGTTGAGAGTGTGTGGTTTGGGGTGACTTGTGTTCTTGGGGGATTATTGATAAGCTGAAATGAAATGGAAATGGATTTAAACCCAGGTCAGGCCATTTTCCCCTCCTCATTTTTCATCTGAGCCATCCTTTCTCTGAGTAGCCAACCATAACACAGACAGATAACTTGCTTTAAAAAGATAGACAGAAAGGACAGCATTTTATTTAATCTCGATTTTCTCTTTTTTCCTGCACCTGTTTTTCTTTGGTTCTCTTTACTTTCACTCACTCTATCTCTTTCTCTCTCTCTCTCTTCCTTGCTGTCTTTCTATTTTATCTCTCTATTTCCTCCTTTCTCCTTTTCCGATGCTTGAATAGAAGTGGATCAAAAAGGTAAAGACCACAATGAACATAACAACCACAGCTCGCCCCTTCCTCCTCCCTTCTCCTCCTCCCTTGTCTCCCTTTCTCCCCCCATACTCCCTCCTAACCCAGCACCTTGTGTAGTGGTCATGTTTGATGTTGATATCCCTCCCTTTTCTTTCTCAATCTCCAATCGCCTCTTCTGCCCTCCTCTGTCTGTATCTCTTTGAACTAAAACCAAAACTCTAAAGTCCTTCTAGATTTCCTCCTTGGTTCTGATGACACCAGCCTGACCTGCACACATTCACACAGTCACTCACCTACTCACGCTTTCTCTCTCTCTGTCTCACACACACACACACACACACACACACACACACACACACACACACACACACACACACACACACACACACACAGAACACACACACACACACACACACACACACACACACACACACACACACACACACACACACACACACACACACACACACACACACACACACACACACACACACACACACACAATGGAGGGTCAGCCCAGTATCTTTGAGAGATAAATGAGAGATTCATTTACAGTTGCTCATCTTGTCTTAAACTTACAGACGACATGCTGTCGCATCATGTCATGCAGATTTCTCCTCTCTTGCCATCCTTTTCAAACTCTTGTCCTCTGAACACACACCCGACGAGTTTCATTGCATCTCTCAAGTACCTTTCTACTCATTTCACTACTGTGATTTATTTGTCCCTCTAGATCTAAGAAAAACAATCCACCTTTCTCTTAACATCACCCAGCTCCTCCTGTTCTCCATACTGTATCTGTGACCTTCTTTTTTTAGTTGCTCTGGATCAATTCAAAGATTGTTGTCGCTCTAAACCCAAAGCAAAACATCATGTCAAGAAGACATTAACTGGCCATAGTTGCTGTCAATATCAATTTATGGTATCCCATTTTCAGGTGCTTCAGTGTCCTTCTGTCATTCTGTCTTTCTTGCTTTTTTCAATTAATCAGGCTTCCATTGAACTCATTTTCTGTCCCCTACTTAGGCTTGTCAGTGATTGTTTTTCTCATTTTGGGTTTCTCATCCTGTCGTTCTCTTGTTCTCTATTTCTGCTTAGTTTATCTCTCAGATCGAAACATGCCATCATGAGCGGCTGAAGGCTCTTTCAAACATCTCTCACACTCCTCTACCTTCTCTTCTTCTCCCCGTCTCTGTTTCCACTTGCGGCACCTCTGCTTTCTTTACTGCACACGCACTGTGACCTTGTGTCCCCTAAACTCCGTACACATCAGTCAATCTCTACTGATTTCATGTACTGAATGTTTGGTTAGGCACCCGGAAGGGGAGGAGAGAGGAGAGGATGGGTGTAGGAGGTGTATTCGTTGTATGGAGTGCTCCAGCGTCTTGTAATGGCTGCTCTGATACAGCAGACACCTTGCCCCAAGGACTCTCAAAGAGCTGCAATCAGTGTAGAACGGCACCTCAATCACAGGCTCCTTAAGGAGACCTGACCCATAGCCAAGGTCACAGTGAGAGTAATGGTCATCAGTGCCAGCTCCCCAACGAGCCTTAACTCACTCTGGTCCTCACCCTCCTCAGCCCTCTCCGAGCCCCCCTACTCACACCCGTCTCAGCTTCAGACATTTCTCTTTGTGGCCCCATGGTTGGATCTATATGTTGGAGGAATTAGCCCATATAGAGATTGCCATTAACTGGTTTATGGACCCCTTTTATCTGTCATTGTGTCAATGGCCCTTCATTAACGTGGATCATTGTCTCACATATTTCTCCCACCACAACCAGCCGTTCACTCTCCCTATCTTGTAGTGGAATAGCAAGCAACAGACCATCCTCTTCCTCCAGCTTCCATCTCATCCAATTGCTTTTTTTTAAATTTAGTAATCTTCCTCCCACTTACGAAGACAAAAATCCCTTCCCACTGTCTGCAAACCTGCTCTTCCCCACCTTTATCCATCCCTTCACTGCTGCTAAACACAATTCCTTTCTTTGTTTATGGCTGAATTAAAATTCCAGACCTGTGTCTTGCCTCTGTCAAATTAATACCCACTGACTCATCAGCTAATTGACAGATTTCGATTGGGATGACGTGCACCGTATATGATGATGTCACATGCAGAAGATCCTGTTCAATGATTGTCAAACTACCTTCTGTTAGGCTATTTTAAGACCATGTCAGATGCCTCTCCATCCTCCCATCGTTTCTCGTCCCTTTTCTCACCCTTTTGACACTCTTACAATGCACACTACCCACATCACTTCAGCATTTCCTTTATCACTGCTAACTGGACCAAGCAAGTGTCTGATACATTTCTGCCACCTTCAGTCTGTTGGCCTCTAAAGGAAAAGAGGCTCAAAAATAATGCAGTTTTAGTCTGCTGTGAGAAATCCTGGTTTTTACATGAAGGACAGGATGGATAAAACATACAAGGACAGAACCCTCAATTACATAAATCATTCTGTGCTTGTGATTTGAAAAAGAGAGAGACAGTGGGAGAAACTATTGCATTGTGTGACAGGATAACACAAAAAAATGGCTGCAAATGGAGAAAGAGGGAGAGCGGTCGCTATAGAGACGACGAGTCAGGCAACATCACCTCATTAGGAATGACCCACCACACACAAGCAGAGTCATGTGACCAAGGCAGTGCAGACACACTATTCAGTAGCAGATAGGGAACAGTGTGGGGATTGACTGCATACATGCAGAAGACATGCAATGCTAGAGCCACAGAACAGAGATGACTGAGTGATGCGGGTGGTCACGAATAGAAATCACTCATTCTGGTGTCAGGAGCTTCTTGGCCTGATTCAGAGCAGAAAGTAGGACAGAGGGACATGAAGAGCCGTGTCAGGCTAAGCTAGGCTGATATAACAGCCATGCAGACTTGATGTTACCCCACAGCTCAAGTGACAGTCAGTCACTATAGGATATGCTTCTCTTTTGAGGGCTGTATCAGCAACCTGTAGCCTCTGCAGCCATGTCCTGACAAACTTCTGTCACTCAGTGTCAACTCCATTCAAAGGCTGATAAGACTTTGCTTCCAACGAACGCTATCTGTGGCCCTTGCCAGTTTTTGGTCTCAGTGAAGGATATTCTCTCGGGCAAATGTTTGGGTTGATAAAACTGCCAGTTTGACGCCCGCCTCTTCAACTGTCTGGACAGTGTGTACTGGTGTGCGTTGTGTGAGAGTTTCTGTGTGTCCTAAGGGTGTATGTCCACATGTATATGTCTGTGCATGGCTCTTTGCTCTGTGTTGTGTTTTTACTCCCATGACTTGATCCCCTTGTCATCTGAAAGGAAGCGGAAACACAATGGGACCCCCCTTCCTTCTCTTTCGTTATTTCTCTCTACTTCTTCTCTGTCAGTATGTCACTCCTTAGCAGAATAACTCCCTCCTAATTCTCATTTCACAGGAAATAACCTATATGCTCTCTTACTCCACTCCTCTAGTTTGCACACACAGAACATGCTTGCATCCTTCTTCGATCCTTCTTCCACTCTCTTACCTCTCTTTGTTTCTATCTGAACTGCATACATGCATGCCTTCATGCGTGAGAGCACACACGCACACGCACACGCACACGCACACACACACACACACACACACACACACACACACACACACACACACACACACACACACACACACAAACATACCCACACACACAGAACATACAAACACATTTAAGACACAGCTACACACACTAATGGGCTGATGACTGCACATCAACATACCATCAAGAGACTCCCTACCCACTCAAGCACACATGCTAACTCTTTAAGCCTGTTAAATGTCCAGCCTGGGTGCCATGTCGTGCTCTACGCTGCCCCCTGCTGCCTGCATGCTGCACCTTCCAGTAACAGGTGTGGGATTCAATTAGAACAGCATGCTCTCAGCAGTCAGTCCTGAGAGCACTGCCATTACTGTGTACCAAATAAAGGCTTGGGCCACTAGAGCCTTCAGATCCAGTGAAGATGAAAAAAATACCATGAACACACCACTTTAGAAAAAACCACCAACCCCTGGCAGGAGGTGTTCAGATCATCAAAGTTGGACATTAACTATCACTGCAATGCTGTCACATTAAACACAGCTTTCAGGCAACAACCAGTATTAAATGTCTAAATTTAGCCCCAGGCTGTCAGTGCTCACTTTTAGCTGCATTACCAGTCTGTCAGAAATTACTGCAGGACAATAATGGAAGATATTTGCTGTCATTTTTGGAAAAGTCCTTCTGCTTTTATCATGTTATGCCACAGCCTCATATTGACAAGTAGCAGCTGACCTCAGCCTGGGAATGGGATTACAGTATATAGATAAGTAGTCAATTATTACAACAATATTTCCCTATAAGTGTTGCAGTAATTGACATGCTAGACTATGATAGCTACAGCTTGGGGTTTAATCTCTGATAAGGTAAGTTTTGTTAGTTTTTAGGGTAAGAAATGTCGTCTTTGAGGCTTCACTGGGGTGATCTTACTGAAAGATTTCCATCCGGACCCAAGCAGAAATTAATCTATTAATCTAATTTTTACATAATCCCTGACGGCTCCTACTTCAGCTGCTCTACCCAGACTTGGATAATGCCTAATCTCAAGATTTATGCCTAATGCTTAATGCTTGATGCCTAATACCTCATTCACACCGTGGTCATAAAAGCCTATTTTACGATACTGTACAATAGGATTTGGCTTCTTCTTTCTGCTGCAAATACCCTTCACAGAGAGAGAGTAAGAGCCACAGCAAAGGAGAGGCAGAAAGAGCCAGTAAACAGGAGGGCAGCTGGGAAGGCTGGGGAGTGCAGGTCAGAGTTAATGAAGCCCCCTAGGCAAGTTTTGTGGGGTGTGAATCATGTCTACAGTTCCTATTTGACCTGCGTGTGTGTGTGTGTGTGTGTGTGTGTGTGTGTGTGTGTGTGTGTGTGTGTGTGTGTTTATGCTGTGCAAGTGGATGTTTGTGTACGTCTACTTGGTCTTTGCATGTACAGCCTGGAGGCCATCGATGAGCCCCTTTGACACTGGCCTCACCCAGCAACCATTTCATTAGAATAAACCAAGGCCTGGTGATTGGCAGCCGGTTGGATTCATATGGGAGAGAGAAGACAGAGTAGCATGGAGGAGGAAGGCGAAGGATGACTGTTTATGCCACATTGCTACTGCGATGATGAGCCCAGTGGAATACAGACCGCTGCCAATTTAGTACAGGGCTGGAAGGTTAGGTGCAATAATGAACAGGATCCAGTGGTATTTTTAGGGGTGGGCATGTAATTAAACTAAATTGTGTTTCCAACTGTTTTGCATGCTGTAGGTTGTTGTGCACTGTTCTCTGACTTTAACTTGTATATTACAGTCAATCATGACTAAGTTAGTGATCATTAATCACAGAGACTTCTCATCCAATTGGGCATTTCAGTGATTGTGCTATGCTAGTGAAATGAAATTGAAAAAAAAACTGAAGCACAGTTAAACCAAGTATCCCAAAAATCAGGAAAGAGAAGTGAATAAAGCACAAAGCAGTGTTAGTTACAGAATGTGATATGTGATAATTAAAACTGGCCTCGAGTGATTAGAGATTTTGTTATCAGGTAACATCTGCCAACAGCTTACATTCCAAACACTGGTGATGATGGTGGCTGATGACTCTGCTGTGAAGCTGATAAAATGTTGGAGCAGGTGAACCCATGAAGACGATGTGTTAGGGGGGAGGTGTAACAGTGCATGACAGCAGCAGGAATGAGCTAAAAGCAGAGAGAAAAGCATGTTTAGCAAAACTAGGCTATCACTGCAGATGTGCCGCTGTGCTATTTACCAGCTGGGAAAATACCCGAAACGTTCAACGAACCCAGACACATGGGAATCAAATCTATGACTTCCAGTACGGATAGGTCGAGGCCTGGGTTAACAACGACCACCGTCGGTGCTGTTCACCTACAGGGTGCCGGTGGAAATTGGACTACTGTTGGTCGAAGAAGGAGAGGAGGAAAATGTGTTCGTACAAAGAGAGAGAAGAGGAACGCCAAGAGTATAGGACTGAGAGTAGGAACGTTGAATGTTGGGAACTATGACAGGAAAAGGTAGAGAGTTGGTTGACATGATGCAGAGGAGGAAGGTAGACATACTGTGTGTCCAGGAGACCAGGTGGAAAGGTAGCAAGGTTTCTTGCCAAAAAAGAGTACTACAGATGCAGTATTTGCTTTGAGGATGTTGATGGAGAAGTACAGAGAAGGCCAGAGGGAGCTGCATTGTGTTTTTGTAGATCTGGAGAAAGCTTACGACAGGGTGCCCAGAGAGGAACTGTGGTATTGTATGAGGAAGTCTGGAGTGGCAGAGAAGTATGTTAGAGCAGTGCAGGACATGTATGAGGACTGTAAGACAGTGGTGAGGTGTGCTGTAGGTGTGACAGAGGAGTTCAAGGTGGAGGTGGGACTGCATCAGGGATCAGCTCTGAGCCCCTTCTTGTTGCTATGGTGATGGACAGGCTGACAGACGAGGTTAGACAGGAATCTCCATGGACTATGATGTTTGCAGATGACATTGTGATCTGTAGTGAGAGCAGGGAACAGGTGGAGGAGAAGCTAGAGAGGTGGAGGTTTGTCCTGGAAAGGAGAGGAATGAAGGTTAGCCGCAGCAAGACAGAGTACATGTGTGTGAATGAGAGGAACCCAAGTGGAAGAGTGAGGTTACAGGGAGAAGAGATCAAGAAGGTGGAGGATTTTAAGTACTTAGGCTCAACAGTCCAGAGCAATGGAGAGTGTGGAAAAGAGGTGAAGAAGCGTGTACAGGCAGGATGGAACGGGTGGAGGAAAGTGTCAGGTGTGATGTGTGATAGAAGAGTTTCAGCTAGGCAGAGCTGGAGGTAGCAGAGATGAAGATGCTGAGGTTCTCTTTGGGAGTGACCAGGATGTATAGGATCAGGAATGAGTACATCAGAGGGACAGCACATGTTAGAGGTTTTGGAGATAAAGTCAGAGAGGCCAGACTGAGATGGTTTGAACATGTCCAGAGGAGAGATAGTGAATATATTGGTCAAACGATGCTGAGTTTTGAACTGCCAGGCAGGATGCCTAGAGGAAGACCAAAAAGGAGGTTTATGGATGTAATGAAAGAGGACATGAAGGTAGTTGGTGTGAGAGAAGAGGATGCAGAAGTCAGGGTTAGATGGAGGCAACTGATTCGCTGTGGTGACCCCTGAAGGGAAAAGCTGAAAGGAGAAGAAGAAGTTCAACAAACCCAGACTGTGACACTAGAAAAATAAGACTGGGCATATATGAAAGAAGAAACACTTGGTTGGTATGATTAATAAGGGAAAAACAAAAATAATTACAGACATAAGCATTCAAGGACAGTCCTGACTGCTCGAGCATCATCGGAATATTTATCAGAAAACACAACAAACAAAGGTTAGGTAGCTTAGCTGTTAGCTGCTGAATGTTTTAATTAACCTTATGGTAGTACCAGTAAAAACTGGGGAACTTGGAGAGCTGTGTGCCTCGATGCTTCATCTCAGTGACATTGTTCATGATAAATCAGCGATGCAGTTGGTTCAGTCGTGAACCAACTGCATTTTCACCATCACATCTGGAAGCTTTTCTTGCCATACTGAGTATACAGGATCTCTATTTTATTTCATCCAGTGGAATCCAACGTACGTAGTTTTAATTTGATCATATTGAATCAGTCCATCATGTGCAGCACAATCTTATTTTATTTAGTCATTTTTTTATGCAAGATTGCTCCAATAAGCAAATTATTCCCTAGAGGCATTACAAATGCAGACTGCCCTTTACGAAACTATGTTATCATTTTCACTGCCATGGCAACAGATGATTTTATTACTAGCATTTATACTATTATTTTTGAGGTTGGTCATCCTTTTGGTGGCTGTAGAGCGCAGACTTGTTTGTGTTCTTTTGTGCTTTAATTCGCCTTGAGGGAGAGTGTTCCTGGCTTTTTTTGTGGGTCACCTACATGCAGAGCCTCTGCATTGCTTTCGACATGCTGTTTATTTCTCTATTTACAGTAGCGTTGTATTTCTAAAGCAGTGTCCTACTTTTAGGGAGATTTCAGCCCCCCTCTATATCTTTCTGCTCTGATAAAACCTCACCCTTTACAGTCTTCATTTTGGAATGGACAGCTTCCATCTCCATGTAATGCTCTCCTGTTGTGTTTCCACAGAAAAAGATGTCATTTGATTGTAAAATGTGAGTTTCCATGGATATTAGTCAAGAAATTAATTGTTCAGCTGTCTGAAAGTGCCAAATTTAATATTTCTCTTTACATTATCTTGCATATTTCAGTCAGCCAAGTTGGTGTTTGCCAAGCAAACACTTCTTTTGAAAAAGGATTTTGGTTTGCCAATGTAGCTTGACAAGCCTCCTGTGATGAGTCTGTTGTTCAGAGCGCATATATTCAAGCGTTGATTAGACTCCTCTTTGGCTGCCAGTCTCAATCCTTGTTGGACCCCATCAGACAGAGAAGGGAAATTTTTAAGTGGCCCAACATCACAGATCACCAACCACTACAGTATCAAGAGCAACACCATAGGCAATCAAAAGAGAAGGCTGGATTTCCAGATGCTCGGGGCAACTCTCCCATTTGTTTAATGTGATCCTCCTCCTCCTCCTCCAGGCACAATATTCACCGTAATCTAAGCTTATCGAGATCCACAACACAGTCACTGTGTGACAGTATAGACATCCACATTCCTACATGTTGTTCATGTTGTATAGATGGAATATTTCTGCCTGTCTGTGCATCCAAGTGTGCTCTATGTCATATGTGTCCAAATGCCCCGCAGCCTCCAATTAGTTCAGAGAGGCATTCAATCATGAGGTGGCCAGCAGGTGTCCGCTTCTGTCGCCCCTGCAAGCCATAGGGACACAAATATAAACTGGCAGAACAGTTCTGGGGACTCTGTTGTAGCCTGTAGTGCCTCCAACACTGCGTTGTTGATACTCCTGTGAAGTCAAAGCGGTGAGGATACCAGCAGCTTTCCTCATAGATCACCTGACACACCTGGTGGTCCCAGGGCACTTTGCCAATTTACACCAGTCCCCAATGGATGACATCGACCTGTCGAAAGCACTCTTGCTTTGTGTGTGTTTGTGTGTGTGTGTGTGTTTGTATGGATTTTGTGCAAGGGTTCCCATTTGTGTGTGTGTGTGCGTGCGTGCTTGCGTGCGTGCGTGTGTGTGAGTGTGTGTGTGTGTGTGTGTCTGTCTGTCTGTCTGTCTGTCTGTCTGTCTGTCTGTCTGTCTGTCTGTCTGTCTGTGTGTCTGTGTGTGTGGCATGACTGATGTGTGAAGTGCAGTGGCTGTTGCTGAGGAAGGGGAGGCTTGGCTAGCCTCATATCTTTTTGCCTTCTTTTTCTTGGAGACTTCATTCTTGACTGAGAGCCAAATTTGAGGCCTAATAAAACAAGATCCACAATTACTCTGTTACCACCCGGCAGCAAATCGGAGAAGCGGAGCTCTTTAAAATAAAAAAAATACACAATCAAATCAAATGTAGGCCAAGATAAATTCGATTAGAGACTACATCTAAGTCGTGGCTGCAGCCAGAAATCACCCATTTATCATATCCAGACACCTCCACAAAGCTGCGAATAAATGAGCTTTTATATGTTCCTTCATTTTATATCTGATATTGTACCCCACCTCACTCTCCCATCTCCTCCATTCTCCTCCTCGTCTTTGTCTACTTTTCAATTCTTAACTCACTTTTATCTACTCACATCTTTCTTCTGTCCTCTCCATGCTTCTCTTCTGTTCTATATTCCATGGTCTTATGCTTTTTCCCATTTCCTCTCTCCCTCCCTTCCCATCTCCACATCTTTCATTTTTGCAATGCTTTCTTTTCATTTTCTGTGTCTTCCTTTTTTCCCCTCTTCTCTTCCTCTCTGCCCCAACACACCTACTCTACGCCAGTCTTTGTGTGTCCGGGGAAACTACTGCGGGTGCAGGCAGCCAGCTCCCTGCAGGAGGCGGAGCACCAGGCGGGGGCATGGTGTAAGGACCCGCTGCAGTCTGGGGACCGCCTGTACGTCATGCCCTGGACCCCCTATCGCACTGACATGTTGTATGAGTACGCTTCCTGGGAAGACTTCAAACAGAGCCGAGCCACCACCACCTACAAGTGAGGGCACCCCCCACTGTGCTGGTTGATACAATATCATCTGCTGCTGTATTGATATATTGGCCTTTAATGTGACTGTAGATGGTGATAGCATAGTAGCCATGGTAGCATAGCATTGTAGATTTGAATTGACTTCAACTCCAACTCCTTTCATCCCTGTGCTTCTACCTTAACAGGTTACCCAACAGAGTTGATGGAACAGGGTTTGTGGTGTATGATGGTGCAGTATTTTACAACAAAGAACGCACAAGGAACATTGTCAAGTATGACTTAAGGACACGAATCAAGAGTGGTGAGGCCATCATCACAAATGCAAACTACCACGACACCTCGCCCTATCGCTGGGGAGGAAAATCAGACATTGACCTGGCCGTGGATGAGAACGGTCTGTGGGTGATCTATGCCACCGAGTCCAACAACGGGCGACTGGTGGTCAGCCAGGTGAGAGAGCAGCGCAGCACAGAAGGAGATGAGATACAGATTATAAAGGCAAGAGTGGATTATCTCAAAATCGCATCTGTGTAGTCAGATCAGATGCTAAATCTGAATGAACTATTGAGATTTGTGCAAAGAAAAATCTCTTTAAAATGTTTGGGACTAATTTTCAATCCAATCATATCCAAAAACTAATCTTCTCTGTTAAAATAAATGTTTATCATGTTTTGGATATGTGCACGTAAACAGCTTGATTTTTGGTTTCAAATATTGGATATTTTGTGAACAATAATATGTCATCCTTTAGTCATCAACAAACTGTATTTATCAATTATTTGGAACCTAATACAAACATATCAAACTGTTCATCATAAAAAAGTCCCTGTTAGTTTGCCCTGCTTCAAATAAACTGAAGCCGCTTTGCATTAAATCCTCTTACAGGTTTCCATGAAGCTTTACGTTTTTGTGAAGAAGTGCTGCTGAATAAACAAGAGCAACATGATGAAAGTCACATTGAAACAATTCTCCTTTCTGTTACTGAAGAGATGGTTAAGTGCAGGTGTATTAACCCTGAGCTGCCTCTGTACTCCCCTCCATTTATTTAGGTGCCAGAAGAACGTTAAATATTCAGCACATTCAGAGATAAAAAAAAAAAACAATCACAGAAATCAAATACAAGCAGACGTGCTCCTTTTGTCATATCTGAAAGGGTGAATCTAAAAGAGTTATTTCCAAAATGAAACTGGCCAAAATTATTATTTATATGTAAAGACCTGGCCCAGTACAGCCTTTCCCCTTCTCCCATTAGGTGAATCCTTACACTCTTCGCTTCGAAGGCACCTGGGAGACCAGCTTTGACAAGAGGATGGCATCCAACGCCTTCATGGCGTGCGGGGTCCTTTACGCAGTGCGGTCAGTCTACCAGGACGATGACAGTGAAGCAGGCGGAGACCTGGTGATGTATGCCTACAATACCAACCGTGCCCGAGAGGAGCCTGTCAACATCCCCTTCCCCAACCCCTATCAGTACATTTCCTCCGTGGACTACAACCCCCGGGACAACCAGCTTTATGTGTGGAACAACTACAACGTGCTGCGCTATGCACTAGAGTTTGGACCACCTGATCCCACAACAAGTAAGGACTCATCCCATGGAAAATACACAATATAAGGTGCATGGAGCAGCACTGGAGTAGAATTATCCTCAATGATCCTATAAATTATAATTGTGAGATGTGTTTTTTATTCTGGGATGGACTATCAAAAAAATTCTGATATGTTTCTCCAATTTTAAAGATAATATTGTTCCTAAAATTAATTTTTATTAACCCTGTAAAAGGTAACTTTGGATGAAAATTGCCATAATTCAAGCAGTCCAATCTCAAGTGTGTAATCTTGGTGTTTCTTATCTAACATTTGAGGCCTAAGATACCAGATCCTTGTATTTCCATCCCCAGCCATAGTTAGAGTAAAGAGCTGCCTGTCAGGTATGACTGGTTTAGTACCTCATTTCAACTTATCTGTGTCACGAATAATAAAAATGTCATCCAGAAATGATAAGGGGAAGGATGAAATGGGAGCACCAAGCAACATTTTGGCATCAATATGAGAGGGAGGTTTGGATGTATTGTATATCTGAGCCACATAAAGCTCAGATTAGGTCCAGAGAGAGTCGAGGCACAGACACACGGGCGGCAGCACTCAAAGAACCGCGAGCTGTTTGATCTGTTGTGATTTTGTACTTGTGATTTGTTGCTTTTATCCTTGCATTAGGTTTGGTTGTTAGTGATGGTGACTTCTCTGATACATTTGATCAATTATTCATTCCCCCCAACTTGTGACGAGGCCTTTTTCTCCATCTCTTCCCCTTGCCTTTCCTAATCTCTCATGGGAGCAGGCTTTGAGAGACTCAAAAAAGTATTTGTCACCCCAATTATTATCAGGCTAACTTTTGAACTTCTGAGAGACATCCTACGTTCACATGGATGTGTCCTTTTCTCTCTTGATGTATCTCTATTTTTTTTTTTTGCCTTTTGCTTTTCCTGCTGGGTTCTGCTGCTCTCTTACAAATCCTCTCCACCCTTTTGTAACTTTCTTTTTATCTCTCGCTCACTGTGAGTCTCTCCTCTTTCCTTTTTCTGTGTTAATCCTTGGTTACTTCAGGTCCTCTGACGACCACCCAAGTGACCACTACTCTGCCAGCCAGGCCCTTTACATCCAGCGCCAGCCCCTCTACCGCTCGCCCTCTGGCCCCCACCTCACGCCCAATAGGCTCTATTAACAAGCATCCTGATCTGCGGCCGATAACAGCCACCGTGCCTGTCACTCGCCGGCCGCCCCGCCCCCCTGAAGGTCCGGACTCCCACATCTGCGAGGCGAAGCTGGTCCGTGGTGTTCAGTGGCCCACCACGCAGAGAGGAGAAACAGTAGAGCGCCCATGTCCCAAAGGATCTCTCGGTGAGGACCTGCACGCATTTTTTACTCTTCATATAACAAGCAAATGGGTGTTTTGTGTTAAAGCGTACTTACTTACACATTACATCCTCCATGCATGTGTTTGCATGTTTGCATGAGGAGATGATCAGCATGTTTGTGCTCTCCCGCTTGTATTTTTCCACTCTTGTTTTGTGCCTGCGATGTTCCCACCAGCACACCGTCCCTTAGGACTTGCAGATGAAAGCCTGTCCACCACAAATGAAAGCTCATCGCCTGCAGAAAGCAGAGCTGATTGAAAGTAGCAAATAATGAAATGAGAGGCAAGACAACACAGACTTCACCTCTTTTCATGTTAGTTTCTATACATCTAAACATCAGGCATCAAAAAGCTATATTTAGTCGGAGGCAAGAGACAATCCCTCCATCTTCCTCTCCAGTGCCTTTCACGGGTTCTCTAGGTCGTCTGCAGAAATAGCAGTAACATTAATTTAGCAGCTAGTTTAACGGCTGCATCTTGGCAGAGCTCTCAGACCCAATCTGTGGTCGATGAAGGAGGGTATGGAGAGAAGCGGGAGGGATGAGAAAAACTCTGTCAGAGAGGTAGAAAGGGGGTATGAAATGTAACGCCACATCTGCTCTGATCCCTCTACAACTGTGAAACAGCGCTGCATTGTCTCTGTCCTCTCTGCTCCTCTGTTCTGCCTTTATCGCTCATTCTCTCCCACCATGGTTTCGCTTCTCTGCTTTGTCTTTGTGATTTGACATTGGTTATTTGTGTTGGCAGCAGCAGATAGGCCCCCTCTTTGGTTTTATTTCAATGCAGTGTCCTTTCTCTGCAGCCTCGTAACTAAACCAAAAAAATAAAAAATCTAACATGAAATGAGGATTGGAGGAAGGTCATTCCCTTCAAGTGTTTTTGTTTGATAATGAGGAGTCATATCTAATGTCTTCCGTGTGTGTGTGTGTGTGTGTGTGTGTGTGTGTGTGTGTGTGTGTGTGTGTGTGTGTGTGTGTGTGTAGAGTATATGCAGATCTACCTTTTAAATCATTACACCCCACATTTTCTCCACTTTACCCCTCCCCCCCTTTTCACCATCTTATCTTCAAACACTTAGTCTTCCACATTTTTAAAATTCATTTCATCCAATTTTTCTCAAGTTATAAAAATGAATCTCCCTTTTTTTTCTCTAGTCCTCTCTCTCCTCCGCTCTCTCCTCCTTAATTGCAGGCACCTAATGCTTATTATCTCTCCATTACCTCCCTGTCCTCTGTTTCTTCTCCTTCCTCTTGTCTCCAGGCATTGCTTCGTTCCAGTGCTTGGCGGAGCAGGTCATGTGGAACCCAAGAGGTCCTGACCTGAGTAACTGCACCTCCCCTTGGGTCAACCAGGTGGCCCAGAAGGTGAGGCCTGGAGCTGGACCCATGGCCGTGGGTCCGTTGCCTCCTTCTGCCCCACTGCTCCCACCAGCCTCCCTGTCCACCTCCACATATTAACATATCTCAAGGCTGGCCTAATTAAAATACAGAATCATTCTAGCCAGCCCTCCATTACAACACATCTGCTTTTGATACTTAATTAACTTTCTTTTTTCCCTAATATACTTTAATTACAGCTAGGTTAAATTATTTTTTAAAAATCCAGCTCAAGGCCTCTCAGCTAGCAAACCGCTCTGTTGCTTTCAATTTCTCCATTGTACATTATATACCTCATCATACCTCTTCAGTAGCTGGACATCTTGGTCTCTAGATGATGCATCATGATTTTAATTTAGATCAATCCTGCTCATATTGCTCTACTCCATTACAATGCATCCAAAAATAGTGAGAACAATGTCCAATTTTGTCAACAGCTTTCGGAAAAGTTCAGATAATGCAAATCAAAAGTAAACTGGTTTACATGGCAATGTTTCTGCAGGAAAAAACCCTGAATATTTATCAATGCATACCCTCGACCAGCTTTTTTGAACCGTATGCATGTGCCTGGAAGGGAGAGGAGCATCATGTTGGAACATTACATCAGTGGAAGAATCCATTATACGTTCTCCTTTTGGCAAAAATCAATTGCATTTGCAAAGTGGCTGCTAAGGGCGTGATTTGCAATTGCAGCTAGGAGAATAGAAACCTCACAATGTGTTCTACAAGAGCTATCTTTGTTAACAATGCAGCAAGAGGGGCTGATAATGAAGTTTTTTTTCATTACTAAACAAATAGCACGCAAACAGAGCTTTGTGTTTTTATTGAGACAAACTCAACACATGAGGTTTTCTGGTCATTTCAGTCTGCGTGTAAATGTTTAACGGTTGGGGTTTTCCAAACATTTGAAATGTGCCTCAGCTAATTGAGGCAGATCTGTTTTATTGTCCTTACACCATCGTTTGTGTGCGTTCGTGCGCAGATTAAGAGCGGCGAGAACGCTGCCAACATCGCTGGAGAGCTGATGAACCACACTCGAGGTCGCATCCAGGCTGGAGATGTCAGCTCATCCGTGCGACTGATCGAGCAACTGCTGGACATCCTGGATGCCCAGCTGCAGGCCCTGAGGCCCGGGAATAAGGAGTCAGCCGCAAGAAACTACAACAAGGTAGAAGAAGGCGTAAACAAACTCTTAAGTATACACACAGCAATGTCGAAGTTTAATTCAGGCATTAGAAAAGCACAATAAAGCTAATGCAAATTTAGCCCCCTAGTGCTCATGCAAGGATGAGTGAGTTTTTAATTTACAGGGTTTTTTTGTTTAGCTGTTTAATTCCTTTGCTTTGTTTCTTCTTTTTTTCTTTTTCTTTTTTTTTGCCTTCCAGCTCCAGAGGCGAGAGCGGACCTGTCGAGCCTACATCCAGGTAGCTTTTTGCTTTTGTCTGCCTGTTTTACATGCCTGTGGAGTAGGTCTGCTCTATGCCTTAGAATAACTGAGGGGAGATAAATCCTTGAGCAGACAAGGTTTGTGGATGATATTCCTTTTGCTCAGTGTTCTGTATTATGATTTATATTGCCTTTAGAATCATTGCTATTCTATTTTGTACTGAAGAGCAGTATGAGTAACTTTTGGAATAACTCCTGGTAGACAACATGTATAGTATTTAAATGTACGGGTAGTGTTTCCTGGAGCGGGGAGAGATGATTTGCAGTTTTTCTATGTCTCTTGGTGTGCGTATCTTTGAAATAGGGGTTCAGTTAATGCGTGAATCATCTGTCTTTGACATAATCGTAGTGTTGTCGGACTATGCCTGGCTGTATATTATTGGCCGTGGCTTCATTGTGCTCCACAATATGTTAGAATATCTGTGACTCGGAGAAAATGTAATCTGACAATGGTATAAAAGGCAACAATTTGTGCTACTATACCCTTCTGTGCCTCTTCAATATTTGTGCAATATCTCTAGTTCTGAGAAAGCTGTAATGTAATATCATGAAAAGGCCTTGCGTATGCTTCTCTGTAAAGATGAAACGCGGCACTCTGCAGCAGCCTTTTGTGTCTTGACCTGTCTGCAGGATACTATAGTCTGACACCATATCCCTGATCTCCCCTGATGGAAGATGAATGTAAAGACTGTTGTATAGAAAATAACTGACCTTAATTTTTACTTCCTGCAAGTTTGCTTCTCCACAACCCTACATTCAAGTAATAAACCATACACACCGTCCACTTTGCTCTTCAGTAGCCAATTGCATTCTGAGGCAAAATCCATTTAGTTAACAGCAATGCTTTTTATTCCACACAGCAGTCAATCCTTCATTTTGAGAAGACCACGCAGGAGAATTACATGATTCATCAAGCAGGCTGCTCCAATAAATTGAGTGGCTGATATAACCATAAAAATTGCCATTAAATGAATTGTAAGTGTGAAATAGAATGGTGATATGTCTGACATAGCACAGCAATAAATGTAGTGAAGAGGAATGTTGACTCTTTTGGAAATTATAATGAAACAGTATTGATATTGAGGTGGTCAACTAATGCATTTACACTCAGTGCTTTTGTTAAAAAAAAGAGTAATGTTGAGAAATTAACAACATAACTATTAATCGGCAAAATTACTAATTAACGGCTAATAGAACGGACTGCGAGATACTCTGTCCATGAACCAGAGTCTGATGATTAGTGATGGATATCTGTGAATCTGCACTTGGAGCACATTCTAATGAATTGTCCCAGATTTACTCTGAACTGTGTACTAAAAGGCACCAATGAATAATAATTAGTGTCCTATAATGAATCTCTTATCTTGTGTGCCCTCATGTGCAGTGGAATATCATTCTGAATTCTTTACTTCATGATTACTTACCCATTAGTAACTTTTTCTAATGTCTCCTCCGTAAGCGCTGCAAATTAAAAGGGAGATCCTAGTGAGCTGAGAAATAGCTGTTAAAGTTGTAAATGAATCAATGATATGAGAGGATTTTAGAAAACTTCTTTAAAAAACTCAAGTTGAGTTTCATTGATATTTATTTGAATATTTACTGTGTTCTGGGTTTTTGGCACCTGGTTGTGAGGCATGCTACTAATAGCAGTATATTCTAATGAATGCTGCCCCTGCTGCTTGTGCCAGGCGGTGGTCCGGACAGTAGACAATCTGCTGCGTCCTGAGGCCCTGGAGTCGTGGCAGGACATGAACAACACGGAGCAGGCCCACACTGCCACCATGCTGCTGGATGTGCTGGAAAAAGGCGCTTTCCTGCTGGCCAACAATATGTATGGGACTCGATTTGTTGACAGTGAGCCCAGCATTGGTAAGAAAATCATATTAACGATAGTTAGCTATGATAGATGAGTGATGATTCACAGTTGGGACCAAAGATTACTGAAATTTTAACTCTCCTTTTTTATTTTTTTATTTTTTAAATTAGTAGCTCAGAAAGCTTCATAATTGTGTGTTCCCTCCATCAGATCTGGAGGTGCACGTCCTCAACACAGAGATGGACCTGCAGGACTTGTCCTTCCCACCCAGCGACACCAGCGACAGCACCATCCAGCTCTCAGCCTCCACTATTAAACAGTACAGTCGCAACGGTCAGCAGCCCGTACCAAGTGTTGCCCTAACCCTGACTCTAACCATAACCCCAGCCCTGCCCTAACCCAAACTCTACCACAAACCCTAACTCTAACTCTGCCCTAACGCTAACCATAATATAACCCTAATCCTACCATAACCCCAACTCTAACCCTAATCCTATAATAACCCTAACTTTAACCCTACCCTAATCCTACCCCAACCTTAATCCTAATCCTACCATAACTCTAACCCTAATCCTACTTTAACTCTAACCAGACCATAACCCTAACCTAACCCAAACTCTACCACTAACCCTAACTCTAACTCTACCCTAACTCTAACCATATCATAACCCTAATCCTACCATAACCCCAATTCTAACCCTAATCCTACCATAACGCTAACTCTAACCTGCCCTAATCCTACCCCAACCCTAACCCTAATCCTACCATAAACCTAACTCTAACCCTACTCTAATCCTACCCCAACCTTAACCCTAATCTTACCATAACCCTAACTGTAGCTCTAATTCTACCCTAATTCTATCCCTACCCTAACCCTAACCCGAACACCTGAGAAGTTGCCCTCGTGTTTCCTTGTGTTTTACAGAATCCATATGCAGGCGACTCAGTTATTAGTTTATGAAATGGGCTAACCAGATTAACAGAAGTGCTGAGACAAATTCTTTTCTTGATGGTTTCTTAACAGCAGTCTTAATAGAATAGTTGGGGAGGCGTGTAGATTACAATCGGTCCCAGTCTAAGAGAGCAATCTCAGCACTCACTCTCTCCTCTCGTCCGCATTCCGCTCCGCTGCCTCGTCTCTCCGCCATCTTATCCCCCTCTCTCATCTCTCTTGTTTCTAGCCTCCCCCCCCCGTCATCTCCCTCTCTCCATCACCCCCCTCCTCCCTCCCTTATCCCGTACCCTTTTCTGTTTTCTGTCTCCGCTCGGCTCTGCAGTGGGAATGAGATTAGAATGATTGAAACAAACGCACATGAAATATTCATATGGAATAATAAGAGATCTGTGAATGCTTGAGGGATGAATGTTCCATTGCCCTCCACATTAAATCTCACACTCTTCCACCAGTCAAAATGAAACGGTCCTTACCATCATTCTAACCTTCACTAACTCTCTCTCTATCTCTCTCTCGTTCCCCCTGTCACTCCCCACCCTCTATCTCTGTCTGTCTCGCTGCCATTACCATATTTTGCCCCGATTCCTGCATTTTTTTTTACTCCCCCGCCTCCCTCCTTAGTGCTTCATTGTTCTTCCTTTTCATAAAACATCTGCTTTCTTTTTCTGATTTGTTTCTCTCCTTCTCTGTACAGGTCAGGTGAAGGTGGTGTTCATCCTGTATAAAAACTTGGGGTCCTTCCTGTCCACTGAGAACGCCACGGTGAAGATGGAGGTGGAGGGGCCGAGCCACGAAAGAAAGCGTCTGGCCGTCAACTCCCATGTCATCGCTGCCTCCATCAACAAAGAGTCCAGCAGGGTGTTTCTCACCGAGCCAGTGGTCTACACACTCAAACATCTACAGGTGCATAAATCCAACCATTATCATGCATAATCTATATTTGCACAAACTTTATCGATAACCTTTCCTTCCCCTTTTGTTCTTTAAATAGCTGGAGAATTATTACACCCCAAACTGCTCCTTCTGGAACTACTCCGAGCGCTCTATGACAGGCCAATGGTCATCGCAGGGCTGCAAGCTCATCGACACCAACAAAACACACACCGTCTGCTCCTGCAGCCACCTCACCAACTTCGCTGTGCTGATGGCTCACCACGAGTCCGACGTGAGTGAACGAGGGCGTCAGACGCACGGTCAAAATGAAAGTGGCGGTTCTTTTATGCAGACACTTCAGCGCTCAAGCATTAACACCCACTCACTATCAGTCATGCACACACACACACACACACATGCGCACACACACACACACACACACACACACACACACACACACACACACACACACACACACACACACACCTGCACTTTAATGTATCATCTCAAGGCTGACAAGCTCTTTGTTTTGAATTTTCCCTTTTCCTTCTTTCACTCTGACATTCAGGGAGGTGCATACTTGCAAATTCATCTGCTCCTACTCCTAGCTGACATTCACATGAGTTTGATTGTCATGTATTTTTTCAGGATGTCTTTTCTCTTGTCTCTGTACTTAAGCTCATTGAATATATTTACAAATATTAAATAAAAGAATTTTTCTCTCTCTCTTTCCTCCCCCGTCTGTTCTGTCTATTTGTGTGTCATTTCTTCTTCCCTCCGCCATTCTGTCTTTTATCTTCACTCCTCATCTCCCTCCGCTTTTTCTCTCTCCACTTGTCTGATGCTGTTATGGCTCTCTCTCTCACCCTTTCTCACACACACACACACACACACACACACACACACACACACACACACACACACACACACACACACACACACACACTGCCTGGATCTCAGTTCCAGGGTCGAATGCATGAACTGATCCTATTTGTGATCACCTGGGTGGGGATTGTCATCTCCCTCGTCTGTCTAGCCATCTGCATCTCGACTTTCTGCTTCCTGCGGGGCCTGCAGACCGACCGCAACACCATCCACAAGAACCTCTGCATCAATCTCTTCATCGCCGAGCTCCTCTTTCTCATCGGTATCGACAAGACTGAGTATCATGTGAGTTCTCAGTCACATTTTAACTAACGATGTTGAGTTCTCACTCACAAATGTGGGATTTTTTTTTTTTTTTGTAATAAAATTTTACTGCTCTTTTAAAAAATGCTGCAGTACATTGTCTCCTTTACAACTTAGTGTGCACAGCTGTGACCTTTACAAAAATGAATGACAAGATCGTGTTCGGTTTTCCTAGCCGGCAGTGACTCTTCCTTCTTTCCTTTTCATTTCTCCATTCATTCCCTTCTCTTCTTCTCTATACTCCTCACATCTTCAGATTGCCTGTCCCATTTTTGCTGGCCTTCTGCATTTCTTCTTCTTGGCTGCCTTCTCCTGGATGTGTCTGGAGGGTGTGCAGCTCTATCTCATGCTGGTGGAGGTCTTTGAGAGCGAGTACTCCCGAAAAAAGTACTACTATTTGTGCGGCTACTGCTTCCCCGCACTGGTGGTTGGCATCTCAGCGGCCATAGACTACAGGAGCTATGGGACCAAGAAAGCGTACGTGTGAAGACAGGCCTTTTTCACCTGCAGATTGAGAAGTAGGATTATGATATTTCCCAAGCTGAACATCTAATATGCTGTGTGAACGGCACTTGCACCTCCCTGTGGACTGGCTTCTCTGAACACACTTAGCCAAAGCCTGATGATTAGCCTTCATAAGATAATCCTCTGAGGGAAATAATATGTGCATGTCTGCCTGCGTGTGCGCGCACGTGTCTGATAGTTTTGTTTTTGAGCTCGGTTGTGTGTAACTCCCTTTTCCTTTGTGCCTCTCCAGATGCTGGCTGCGAGTGGATAACTACTTCATCTGGAGCTTCATTGGACCCGTTTCATTTGTTATTATGGTATTAGCTTCACTGCCTGACAGTATATTCCTTTTTTTCTTTACTACAGTCAAATCAAAAATTTCACCACGGTTGTTTTGTATGAAAGTCGTCCTTTTTGGAGCAGACTCTATAATTCCCAAAATATTTATTTCATTCTGCTCATCCTCTGTCCTCAGCTCAACCTCATTTTCCTCATGATCACTTTACACAAGATGGTCCGCAACTCTTCAGCACTTAAACCCGACTCCAGTCGCCTAGACAACATTAAGTGAGTTCAGGTTACATAATTGGAAGCCTATTGAGAAGCCTACACTCATTATAAATACAGTTTTTACAAACAGGATTCAGTAGTAGTGTTATTAATCTGTTATCTGGTCTTCTTTCGTCAGATCATGGGCACTGGGGGCCATCGCCCTGCTGTTTCTGCTGGGCCTGACCTGGGCCTTTGGCCTCTTGTTCATAAATGAGAACACGGTAATTATGGCCTACCTGTTCACCACCTTCAACGCCTTCCAGGGTATGTTCATCTTCATCTTCCACTGCGCGCTGCAGAAAAAGGTAAATGCAAGATGGATTGATAGAAACGACATTTTTCTCCATCAGATCCTCGGCTGCTCCTCATTGGGTCAGGGACTGAAGTGTTTGTTTTGGGAGTAGCTTTAAAACCCGGTGGTATGATTTTTTTTGCAGGTCCATAAGGAGTACAGTAAGTGTCTGCGTCACTCCTACTGCTGCACTCGCACCTCCACCACCAGCTCCCACGGCTCCCTGAAGAACTCGGGCCTGCGTGCCAACAATCGCTACTACAGCGGCGGCCAAGCTCGCCACGTGGCAGCCCACAGACAGGTGCTGGCAGAACAGACCCACACTCATCAAAAGTGTCACACACAAAATACACAACTAAACCTGTTTGTTCTTTCACACATCAGTCAGACCTCCATTAAATTTAATTTGAACAAATGAAAAGTAATTGTGCCTGTCTGGTAAAATATTTTTCTCGTTTTTCTCCACTGGAATGAAACTAAAAATTGATTCATGCAGGTCTCCTGATGCAATCTGACATTTATAGAATTGTGTCAAAAAGTTGTCAAAATTAAACAAAAAATTAATACAAAATTTAATACACACACACACACACACACAGGCATGCACATATGATTATTTTTTTCCACGCTAGCGGTGTTTCATTTCCGTTATTTAAAAGGACTGTTGTGGAATTCTGAAGTGCAAAAAAAATCAATACCAATGACTTGCAGATTGCGATGCGAATCACTTTAATTTAATTGTATTCTTGATTTAGTTGTCAACCTCAGTCACATTTTTTTAATTGGCCAATGAAAGAGAAACACTCAGCAAACACCAGCGTCTTAATACGATTTGTTCTCACTTGAAACAGCCGGTGTGTTCACGTGTAATTTCTGCTTTTATGTTTCTGCCCATTACCAGCTGCCATGTGCTTTTCTACAGTAAATGACTCTGTGACAAAACCATCATTTGAAGCGCATTTACTACATACAGATTCAGGAATTGTCAGAGACGGCTGAAAATACTGGGCTTAATGGCACAGATTCATAATAAACACATTGATAGTTTGTCCTGTCAGTCAACAGACTTCCAACAATACAAGATGACTCTTCCAGATGACAATCCTATCAGCAGCTATGATCATGTCGCACACATCTCAAGGTTATGATGTGTGATAACTTGACATAAGTGTGTTTTTCTTTACCCAATGCTATCTGTTCTTCTGGCATGTTTCTCTGTTGTTCCTCATGGATTAGAGCAAGCCACACAGTTTTGATTACAGCACCCCCACATAGTCTGCCATTGCCTTTCTAAATTTAACTTGTCTGTAACTCATTTGGCTGTGCTCCCTCTTCCAGAGTCGGATCCGCAGGATGTGGAATGACACGGTGCGGAAGCAGACGGAATCTTCTTTCATGGCGGGAGATATCAATAGCACCCCAACGCTCAACCGTGGTGAGGCCTCCCTCCGTCACTTCTTTGCTTCGCTGAATTTAGTCAAGCACACTCTAATGCACACAGAAGCATGCTGGGATTTGCACAAATGAACAAAACAATGAATATGAGTACATATGGTCATGTTCAGAAAAAAATAAAATATAGATATTCAGAGAAAATTCCCAGCAGCAGCAGAAATGTGTGTGTGTATTTTTGATGGTATGCATTTGTGTTCTCTATTACACATTCCCATTTAACTCCTGTTATTGTAATTAAGTAGATTTCTAATTTAGTGTTTGTAGTTAATAATACAAATTCAACTCATAGATTATGAAAGCTGCTTCTATCCAGTAATGAAAGTTTAAGTGAAATTACAAATATCACAACATCTAAACTAACTTTTCAAAGTCAAATTCCGTGTTCAAAGCAAAAACAACTTAAAGCTCCTCATTATGCACAACGGCCCAACTAAGAATTAAAATATAATTAAAACAATCTCAGTCATTTAATTCATGGTAAAGCCGGGGGTAAATGCAATCTATATTGGGAAGATTAATTCATAATAAAGCATCATAATTTAATAGTTTTTTATGTTTGATATCATTAGTCTAAATAAAAATAGTAAACATAATAAAAATGGAATAAAAATAAATGGCCCCCAATTCCAAATTATTTATCTACTCTAGTGTTAGTTTTTGTTGTTGATCACATGCAGAGTATATATGTGTACAGGACCGACACACGCACACACACACTCTCACACACACACACACACACACACACACACACACACACACACACACACACACACACACACACACACACACACACACACACACACAGGTGTGCCCCCAAGGAGCAATTATAAAGTGGGCGGTGCCTTGCTCAGGGGCACCTCGGCAGTGCTCAGGAGGTGAACTGGTATCTCTCCACTGCCACTTCACACTCCATTTTTTGCACGTGTTATTTTATTGTATGTGTTGTGATGCCATTCTTTATTACAGCAGCCATTAACTGAGTTAACCTCAGTGTGAACTCATCTATTATTGTCGGGATTCTTCACACTTTAACACCAAGAGTCTTTGAATGCAGTGACACGTGCATCCTGTTTGTTCACAGGCTTAATACCTCATTCACAATTAATTAAATGATTTTAAATACGTAAGAAAAA
The DNA here is from genome assembly GCF_040054535.1 of Antennarius striatus. Classification (NCBI taxonomy): domain Eukaryota; kingdom Metazoa; phylum Chordata; class Actinopteri; order Lophiiformes; family Antennariidae; genus Antennarius; species Antennarius striatus. Next base: position 14,882,357 of record NC_090791.1, on the reverse strand, counting down.
CAAGTCATCCATTACTATTGCAGCCATCGGTGAGGATGTGCATCTGTCTGGTCTGATGGGTCACTTGTTCGAACTTTCCCTCTGGTTAGAGCAGCCACTAGGCCGGGGGGCGCAGAGTGGATCATTCCATGTCAAATCAAACTACTGTGCTGTGAAGCTTTTATTTCCTGTGCTTCGCAGAAAAGTTGGCAGAAAGTGAAAGACAAAGGGGAGCACAAAAGAGGGGGGGGGGGGAGAAACAATGAGCGTTGCTATCATGTTGGAGTAATTAAAGAGGACGAATGTGGTGAAGAGATGCTGTGTTGTTATCGCTGGCATCTCAGCTCTCTTTGATTTCTCCACTTCACTTCTTTGTGAACCGCAATCTCTACTTGACAATAAAAAGTATCCAGAAGAGGATGTGTCGGTCTGTCTGCCTCTCTCTCTCTCTCTCTCTCTCTCTCTCTCTCTCTCTCTCTCTCTCTCTCTCTCTCTCTCTCTCTCTCTCTCTCTCTCTCTCTCTTAACGTAACTATCTTGTAATACCGACTTCATGAACAAATGTGATTTGAAAAATCAAAAAATCGCTTTCTTTTTCTCATGGCGTCAGCTTTTAAATGAAAAGTAAAACAAAAAGTGGTGAACCACTTTTTACAGACCAAGAGTTTTATAGATTGAAAAAACTAAGGAAAAAAGTAAAAGACAGGATTGTACAAGAGATGATTGTAGAGAAAAGATAATTGGGTTTTTTTCTTACTTTTGTCTGTTTGTTTGGGTTTTTTTTAGTTTGATAAGCTTGACATTATCCTCTTGACATGAATCTCTTTTGGATTTTGTGTCAAAGTGATTATTTTCTAATTTGACTCTCTCTTTCACACACACACACACACACACACACACACACACACACACACACACACACACACACACACACACACACACTACAGTCTCCCATGATTCTCCTTGCCCTACTTTCTCTTCAAATTTAAAGCTAAGTTCCTTTAATTTCCAACAGGACATTCCTATAAGTCACACACAGAGAGCACCCCTCCCAACTAATTTACCTTTTCTTTTTTTTTTTAACTCTGGAGTGAGAAACTGAGAAAGTGTGATTAGTCAGGACTCGACAAAATGAACCAGAGAATGGAGAGAGAGGCTTGTGTAGCACAGCAGAAAGATGGACAGGGTTGGGAAAATGACAAATAAATAGCTCCGTGTGAACACATTTTTTAAAAAAAATTCCTTGCTCTCTTGCTGTGTGATGAACAGTAGGCATGAGACCTGAAGGTTGCACTTTGCCTTGGACTACTCTCTGTCATGCTGTCCTATTTTTAATTTCATGGCATTTCTGTTTGAGGTGCCTCAGGCTGGAGCCATACATGGGCATTATACAACATTTTCAGTGCACCATTTCTTTGAATTATATTTGTCTTGTAGTGGCATTCACATTTCAGTAGAAAATTAACTGTGTTTCAATGGTTGCACCCCTAGACTACATAATGGCATGCATTACTGTTCTACCCCATCTGACTACATTGTTAGGAGCCAAAGGGGAAAAAAAGAACAAATGGCAATGCTTCAAACAGCACCTCTACCCTGCAATTGCATTTTTACTCAAAGGTTACAATCAGCAGCCATAAACATTGAAGAGAACACTGTGAAATGCATTACTCCATAAAGCAGCGGTGTGACAAAAAAATAGCCCCATCTGAATAAACAGCAAACATTTTCTTGATTCCAGATGTTATTAGCCCGCCGAGTTTGGAAAGGTGAATTTTAAAATGCTACACCTATTCTGAAAAATGTTCCTCTTGTGCTTGCTTTGCATACATTGGAGCCTGGTCCTTGATTTTATTCATTTTCTAAATGGCTGTTTCCACAGCAACCATGGGTAACCACCTTCTGACAAACCCCGTGCTGCAGACCCGGACCGGCACCTCTCCCTACAACACTCTGCTGGCTGAGAGCTTCACCCCGCCCTCGCCCGGCGTCTTCAACTCTACCGGTTAGCTCCTCGTAAACGCTGTGTGTGTGTGTGTGTGTTTGTGTGTGTGTGTGTGTGTGTGTGTGTGTGTGCAGTTTAGTCAGCATGTGTGTGTCAGCGGCATGCAGTCAGCTTGCTCTCATGCAGCATACATGCTTACTCCTGCATTTGACTACTTGCGCACACGCTCGTGTGTGTGTGTGTGTGTGTGTGTGTGTGTGTGTGTGTGTGTGTGTGTGTGTGTGTGTGTGTGTGTGTGTGTGTGTGTATTCGTGTGTGTGTTCGTGTGTGTGTGTGTGTGTGTGTGGCTTTTTCATAGTATGAAGCTGTCAAACAGATCCACTAGACTGAGCAGAATGGAGCTGAGCAGTGCCTACAGCCTCACCAGCCATCTGGTCTGATCTTGAATCTTCGTGAGAACATCCACAAATTGATTAGAAGTTTAGCTACAGCTGTGACTGCCAGATTATTCCAAGACAGTTTTCCTGTTGCCAGACAGTCCTTGTCTGAAATCATGGGAGCCGCAGAAAGGGATCAGACAACTTGTTGGCCGTGAGAAGTCCATCTGTGTGTCCATTGGTCAGCTGTACCTGTGTCTCTGTGTGTGTGTGTGTGTGTGTGTGTTTTAGAACATTGCTGCATCCTCACACCCCACTTTGCATGTCTGCTGAATAAGACCTGTTTCACCGGTATTCACTTTGAATGTGTGTGGCAGGTCGCTGGTTGACTGTGCACGCTCAAGAGTCTTTGGCCCAGTGTCTGAGAAATGAAATTTAAGTCGCTATTTCTATTAAATATTTTAAAACCTCTCTGCACAATACGTCAGGCCTGATGGGCCACAGGCCTGGCAGCCAAGACATTTTTAGAAGAGAGTGGGAGAGGAAGTAGGGAGAGCACTTCATTAGAATGTCTAATCACCCACACCAACACTGAACAGAAGAGTTACTACACATTAAGTTAAAAAAAACCAACACACTTTTTAGTGTGCTGTAGCTTTCGCTTCTGGTTTTGTGACAGCAGTTTGGGAGGAAGTTGTAAAAGTTGAGGTTGTAAAATAAACATTAGTGTTACACTGCAGGGTTTTGCATGAGTGATGCTCATATCTAGGTATCCTTGAGGATAGAGAGTGAATATCAAAAGCGCTTTCTGCGAATTAAAAGTAAATGAGGAGACAAGATGCCAGACACGCAGAAGTACATCCACGTAAATCTGAGTGAATATGATGGGAATGTGTTGGGAAGGGTCTGAAGGTCGGGTCCAAGCAAAGTGAAAAGAGGCATGTGGATATTTATATTTTCTAGAAATGATTCTCTTTGTTTCGAGACAAATCAACTGACTGTTACATTCTTAGAGAGCATTTCCTGACTAGTGTGTCTCGTTTTATTCACTCCACATGACTTTCTCTGGTTTGCGCAGGAACGTTTCGTGACCCAAGTAAGTGTAACTGCCTTCATGACCTCACTGTACATTTTACTATTTAAACCATCTGATGGTATTCTCTTCCTGACATTGAGTCTGTATGATAATAATGATAATGGTCAAACCCTCTGTTGTCTGTCTCTCCTCTATGTTTGGGTCCAGAGAGCACGCTGTCCAAGGCCCGCGACCCCTGTGGGATGGAAACCCTGCCCTTGAATGGTAATTTCAACAACAGCTACTCCTTGCGCAGTGGCCCAGGGGGTGGAGGTGGGGGCAGTTGTGACTTCCTCAGTGGTGGAGGCGTAGAGAGCCCCCCTCCTATCTTCAATCCTCGCAGCTCGGAAACCTTGGGCGGAGGAGGCATCAGGCGAAACCTCTCTGACGCTGCGGCCTTTGAGAAGATGATCATCTCTGAGCTGGTGCACAACAACCTGAGGGGCGGCGTCGGAGGAGGAAGTGGAGCAGGTGGAGGCGATGTAGGGGACAGGGTGTGTGGCAGCCTGGCCAGGGGACACCCTCTCAGCGGGGTTGGTCGGGGGACACTGGGGGCCGGGCCAGAGCCATCTATAAGCTTGGATGAAGACGAGGACTATCTAAGGGAGGGGCGACAGCGAACCCCGCAGGATGTGGAGCTCCTTTATAAAGCCCTGGAAGAGCCGTTACTGTTGCAGCGGGCGCAGTCGGTCCTCTACCAAAGCGACCTGGAGGAGTCGGAGAGTTACACAGCCGACCTCACCGAGAGTCTCGGCCACAGCGGACACAGTGGGCAGAGCGCTGGGGGGCAGGGGACCAACGGAGCGCCAGACTCCCCTGCCCGTGACTCCCTGTACACTAGCATCACCAACCTACGAGACTCTCCTTACCCCGACAGCAGTCCCGAGCCCCTGGAGGTGGTGCCCCGGTCAGCCCAGCCCCCCGAGGAGCTGTACTACAGCTCAGGGAGGCCTGCCCTGGCCTCTCGTGGGGCCCACATGCAGACCTTCTACCAGGCCCCACCTCGGAGACCGAGTGGGGAGGGACACCAAGCTCAGGAGCCCCCCCACAGCGAGGGAGACGGACAGATGCAGCTCGTCACCAGCCTGTGACTGGTGCCCGGTGAGAATTAACGTGATGGTCAGAGCCGCCTCCAGCCTGCCTCGTTCTTGAGTCTCTCCACTTTCTGCTTCTTTGGTTGCCTTTCTTTCTCTTGACGTTCATTTAACTAACAGATGAGTAAACAGAGTGACCTTCAGGGGGAATCGTGGACCTGCAGAAGCAGCCTTGATGTTTGACCCTCCTTCATCTAATGGAGATGAGTGATGGGTGTTGTTCTGCAGAGCATTCGTCGGCTCTTTCCAACCTCAGTCCTCCCCGGTTCCCTTGGTACCCTAAGGCCAACTCCGGCACTCTGAATGTACCGATACACCCCCTTTACCTTCCAATATTTCAAAACTTTAAAACTTTGTTAAAGTTTTTTTTTTTTAATCTAATTTCTCTTCAGACCTGCCTCCGGAGATGGGAATATCATTTTATATTTTATCTCATTTCCTCTTCTTACCATCTATAGGTCTCTTTTCAGCCGTCTTTTGATAGGAGTAGTTAGTTGTGAAGACAGAGAGTATAGTACGCTATTACAACCTAAAAACGTCTCACAGAAAGCTCTTCATCGTTGCCAAAAATATCTTTTATTGAGCCAGAACTGAAACTAGAACATTCTCAAACCAAACACACACACAGACACACACATACGGACACACTCACACACACACACACACACACACACTCATCTAGAAGTGCTCATTACTGAACATCAGAAGTTAAATCGCGCTCCAGCTAAGTAAAATGGAGCAAGAGCTTTTGTCCCAAGCAGGCAGTGGGAGCTTTTTTCAGTGTAGTTGCCTTCATTTTCGCTTGTTGTGAATCGAGGACTATGTACAGAAGTGGAATCGAGACAGAGACGGAGACTGATGATGAGGCTCTGGATCACCTCCTTCAGAGCAGGAGAACCTCCATCCATGAGACTGGCCAGTCCTCTCCACCGTTCTACCTGAGATTTTTTTTTGTTTTTTGTTTTTTTTTTGCTTTTGGCATTTGAAAATTTAAATGACTGCCTTGCTGTTGTTATTAAGAGAGTATTCAATTTGTTGACTTGGGTCTGCATCCTCTGGGGGGGGGGGGCAGTAAAAGCGGACTAGTGTTGCCCCCCCTCAATCCCTGTACTTTGCTGTTAGAGCCTAGCCAGTTGAAGTGGACTTGTTTCCCTCGTGTGGCTGTGACAAGCGAGACTGTGAACATTGCGAGCGCACTGGTCGACCAATTGGTGTAAGCGTGTACATATGAACCACACATGAATCTACTTTATTCCTACTATGTAAATAGAGACACCAGATGAGCAAAAGCAACAAAAAGTAACAAATACCATGAAAAATGATCTTGTTGTACTGAAACCAACCGACAAAACAACAAATAAAATGTTTTGGACTTTGTGACCTGAATGATAAACTGTCTCTATTTCCATGTTGCTGAACTCATGCTCTCTCCCTCTAGTGCCCCACCCTGTGGCATTACGCTAAAGGTCCCAATAGATCCAAAGCGGAATGACAGACAGAAAATAAATGTAGTATACAGTGTGCCTTCGTGCATTAACAATTGCGACTTCACCTCATCGCAGATTTTTAGTAGACAGTCACGTGATACCGTACGCGCATTCTATTGGCTGACGGCATCCGGAAGTGCGTTCCGTTCTGTCTGTCTTGGACTTTTGTGAGACACAAAAGTGCTTTAAACAGTCAATCAGAGTGTGTGAAAAGGTAATACAGATAGAAGGTGGTTTAATACCAGTATGGGGAGGGTTCAGAAACGTTAAAATTACCGTGAATAATAAGAGAAATAGATCGCGATCTTGAGCGCGGATCTCTCAATCGCGTTTGGTTCTTGGAATGCATTATCCGCAAAGAACGAGGGCGCACTGTATGTACTAGATGAAATTTGTAAAAAGAGACCAAAAAAAATGTTGTTACATGTCATTACATGTCATTATATGTCTTTACATGTCATTAACATGTAGTAACTTGTTCTTAACATGTCGTGAACATGTCGTTACATGACAGTAATACCAAATAACAACTGTCTTTCTATGGCTCGCAGCCACATTATCTCTTTAATGAAGGCTCACCCAGATCCCATCATTCTGACAACATGGTTCGATCATATTTCATTTTTATAAGAGCATTGAATTCTGTTGTTCCTTACTGCAGAGCCTACTGTTACAATTTTACTAACTTCCTTTGAGCGCATGAGTATGTTTGATTGTGGCTGAATTGTACGTATTAAGTGTCCAGTGTTTGTGTATGCGTGCGCATGTGTGTGTATTTTTTTTGGAGCAACTATTTGGAGGGGGACGTGACTTGAATACACATCAGACATGGACGATACTCATTTCAGGGCGCTGTCGTTATTCCTCTGCCATCTGGAAGCTGTTCCTGCTGCGCCGTTCAGGTGTGAGGAGGACAGGAGAAATCAGATCAACTCGGGGGACGTGTGATAACTACATGCCATGAAAATGATGAGCAGGGTCGGAAGATTGGGTGCAACATGTTTCCAATATGCCACCTTATGCGTGTGATACATTTTAAAAATGTTCTGTCAACAGAGGCTCCTTTCATCCATCTCAAATGTGTCTGACCTTTTAAAAAAAAAGAAAAACCTGAGCACTTGCCTTCATCCATGCTACGTTTTTACCGGTTTGTTATGGTTTATTTATCCATTTTTATGAACATTCTTGGAATATTTATTGATTTTGATTTATTCATGGCTTTGGATCTATTTTTTGCTTTTGACTGTCACCGTCGTAAAAAACCTGCGCCTGGTGAAAGAGTGTGATGTGTGGATGGGACGTGATCAGAAAATGAATGCACCCACTGCAGTGTGACATTTGGCTGGGGCCTGACTGTCCCACTTCTGAGAGAACCCAAAGGACAGCTTTTAGCTGAAGCTCCTGGGGCTGTAAAGGGGGGGGGGGGTTAAAGACAACAACAGGAGGAGAGGGATTTTGAGTGTAACAAGGATTCATTTATTGCTGCTTCTGAAATCGCTTGTGTAGGTAACACTATACGGGCCGTGGAGCATGAGTAGGTTTGAAAAGAGAACCGTAACATCACCAACTTGAGCAACACAGTTTTAACAGTACACGACTTAGACCCTGAGAGCAGTCTGTGTTTACACATGAAAAGACAATATGTGCATTTCTTCTACTCCGTTGCGATGCTGGAGAGGGTGTGAGGCGCAGATGGTCGACTGAGGACAACTGAATGTATTTTAACAAGCAGACATGAGGATAAAACAGTTCACTCCAGGGTGGCAATGTTAATGTGAAACACAACACAGCCATGATGATCTTTATCCTCATTATTATCATCATTAACTCCATCCCGCACTTATTTTATTTGATCTAATGTGCTGATGCTGGTCTCTATTGCTGAGGTGGGACGCGCCCACCCCAGGGAGAGCAGCGCTATTTAGACAAGACACTCCTCCTGAGAGGGGAAACGGGCTTCATCTCGGGTCTCGTTCTTTTACTCCAGCTCTTCCCTGCTCCTTTTCTCTTCTTCTCTCTCCCCCACATTTTAATATCAATCTCAATGGACTTCATTAGTGTAGCACTTCTTTGAGAGTGTTAATTTATTTTGTCAAAACCTTTGTTTATCCCAGATTAATATCCCAATAAACAGAGGAGTGCTGTACTGTGTTAAATGATTGTGATTATACAGCGGAGAGTCCATTCTGTCGGACGGGGGCTTTCCACTGCTGATTGCCATAATAACACTGCGGCTACTAATTTCGCTGCATGAACTCACTATCGCTCTCATCCCTGGTCTTTCTTCCTACCCGTCTCCGTGTAAGAAGCTGTTGATCCCATTCCATGCCTCTGGCAGGTTTGTCTTACAGAATGTGTGCTCCAGAGGTTAGGTGGGAAGGTGGGATGCTCAACCCTGGCCATAATACTGTCTCGTCCCCGCAGCTGAGTGTCGTCAGACTGAGCTGTGGTGTTACTCAGTCTATCATCAGGCAACCGGGGTCCCAGCAGGCCTACAGTGCGTTTACTCACAGTGGACCCTTTCAAGTGCACTTTTTATTTTCTTACCAGTTCTGTGGAGAGGAGGTGTGTGTGTGTGTGTTTGCGTGTGTGCGTATCTGTCAGGGGGTTACTGGTGTGTGAGAAGCAGAGGGCCAGGGGGTCATTATGTCTGCAAAGATGGCCCCAAAAGGGGCCGTAACAGGGACAGCATCAGCAGACATGTCACAGATTTTTACCCACAGGCGGCGAGACAGAGGAGACGTCTGGTGTGTGTGTGTGTGTCTGTGTGTGTGTGTGTTGGGGAGGGGGGGGGGCGTGAGACTGCAGGGTTGAGCTGGAGATAAGGGGATGGATGTGCTTCTTTGTTTCAGAAGGCTTTCTGCTTGTGGTTCACAGTCCGGCTGTTATCGCTTTATTGTTGAAATTGATCAGGCTGACAAGTCAGATCTGAAGTTCGTGCGCAGAACAAAATAAATCTGCCTGCGAGGGAAGAAGGATGATGTGATTGTTGCTGGTTCTAATGGATGCTTCCTTATAAATGTGAAATTAATCCACCGCCTCATCAACCGAGCACATCAAGAGCGATGAGAAGTTCCTCCACAGATTTTTAAAAAGTAATTGATAACAAATATAGAGTAGCGAGATTTTATTAATGACCTGTTATTACGTGTTCCACAACTGCTTTACGTCACTTTTAGATCAATGTAGAACGTGGAGTAAACACCGTGATGGGAGCTGTACTGTTTCTCTTTGTGTTAAATGAACCTCCTGCCATTCAGACCATCTTTACAGGTTGATGCTAAACCTGTGAGGCTCATTCTTGACGCATTTAAACGTATAAATAGAAATCTTCAGCCAGGTTGGGTAGTTTTCTACGCTGAAATGGACATCGTCTCAGTTCTGCTGTCTGCTAGTTATACCTGTAGGAATGGTTTCTATTGGCTTTGCTCCCTCGATCGTCTCGGAGACGGGTTAGGAAATGATGCCTCAAATGTCTTTGTCCATCAGAATAGCTCTAGCTGTGTGACTACAAGAGTCAGACTGAATTCATCATCTCAGTGGAGTAGAACCTGGTCAGAGCTGAACACATCATAAATACTCAGGCGGTTATCGGACCAGAGTACTGACATTATACCAGGTTGGGATTCTCCAGATCATTTCCAGAGCTTTCTGTGAAATGCATTACTTATAGTGTTTTGTATAATTTTAATGTAAGGATAATTTAATATCAGCTTTCTGTTGGCAGTGGGTAGCGCTGTCGCCTCACAGCAAGATGGTTCCGGGTTCGATTCCGTTCTGTACAGAGTTTGCATGTTCTCCCCGTGTCGGTGTGGGTTCTGTCCCGGTTCTCTGACTTAGACCCACCTCTATAAACAATGGCACTTCAGGTGATATGCTGGCAACGCACCCCTCCTTTCACCCGAAGCTAACTGGGATAGGCTCCAGATCACCTGTGACCTGCACGGCAGAAAATCAGCTGAAGACGAGACGATCGCGGTCGTCTCGTCTTCAAGAAGATGGATGAACGTTTCCCAAGACAAATGATTTTCATTTTCTGATTTCCTCTCCTGCTCATTGCTTTGGCAGTTGTCTGGGCTATGGAAGATGATTTTCTGCCACTGCTGGAGACTTTGCAGGTCAGGGCAACATTGTATCACCACTTATGAATAGAAAAAAAACCCCATGCTATTCATGCTTCATCATTTCTCTGGGAAGATGTTGAAGGCCCTCAGCAGGATGTGTGTGTGTGTGTGTGTGTGCTTCTGCATTCACCAGTGTTATAAAAGCACGTCAGAATACAGACATCATTATTAAGATGTGGCATGTGCACATAAACATCAGAATATCTGGAATGTTTTATTCATAGATGATCTTCAGGTTATGGCAACATTATGCTTCTCATCTATGTAACAGGGGAAGCAAGAGACTGAAGCACACGCAGCAACACAACCCCCTCCCGAGTCAGATCTCCGTCGAACCACACGACCTGACGGGTGGGATGATAGTCAAACATTGGTCCGTAAGGAAAGATAGCAAAGGGTTGCATTAAAAACAAAAGGAAGCTGTCAGTTCAGACAAGAGCATCAACGCTCTGGGTGTCTGGCCCGGTGAGAGCTTCATGCACGACTGATCCTGAACTAATCTGGAAGAAGCAGGGCTTGATTCTGCAGCGTTGACCCTAAGTCAGCATCATTAGAACCAGCAGCAGCAATGCATCTAATATGTAGCTTTATGTGCTTGCAGCGCTGTGGGTTGACTTCCTCAGATGGGCTCGGCTTTATAACGCATCAGACTGGGTTAATTAATCATAAGGTGTTTTGCGGTCACTGAAAGCAGACTACTGAATTTTGAATGCGCATTCTTGGCTTGCATCTGTCTGTTTACCCACAACAGTACAACAGCGGTGCGCTCCAGGGTTAGTTTAGACCAGGAGGAGGTAACTCATCTTAGTGGCTGGGTAATTGCAACTCATCCAACCCAAAGCTTTGCTGTCCCCGCCGTGGTGTGATCAGCGCTGACCTCCAATTGAGTTCCTTTACTGCACGTAATACCATTCAAGTGTGATCGGTAACTAATTAGCTGATATCTAATTATTATGTGCATCAGAGCATACAGAAAGGGTTCATAATTAAAGCCTGTCCCATGTCTCCTTGTTTCCTACTACATGCTGGACATGTAGTAGCGAGATGGAGCTCCACCTACTCATCCACCCATCTGTTAATCCCTGATTCACTGGTGACCCCTCAGTGTAACTCCCTCAGAGAGTGGGATCTGAGGTTCATGGACATTTTTACATCTTGACATATAAACATTGCGAATAAAGCCTCTAACCATACACACACATACACACACGCCGGTGCTCCGTCTATCTCAGACGTGCAAAAATTGTTGGAGATCATTACACTTTCGGGAAGAAAAAAGCCTAAATAGGACAAATACTCCCAATATTCTTCTGCTAGAGAAGAAGACAGATGTAATAAAGTCAGCTTGCACCCCTGTGTGTTTGTGTGTAGTTGTAATTACTACCATACATCAAGCCACAGGGGATACAAATCTTTTAACACTTTAATTACTTAGTGATGTGTACTTGCTGTCTCTTTATTGGCTAATTAATAAATCAGTGTGCCATACTAGAAAACAGAAATCAACCCAAACATGTTCAGATTGCACCGAAGAAATGTAGAACAGCTGAGCTGCAGTTCTGGGGGCTTTGATTTATTGAAACAAAATCATTTTTAGTCTCACACCATGTTTTGTCATAGAAAAACAGTGCATAAAAATTAGATATATTTTGTATGTGATTACAACAGGGAAGATATTCTGAAGCTGCTGAAATCTAGAATAAATATGCATTGATTATGTTTGACTCGCTTTACAAAAGTAATAAGAGAAAAATTATGTTTATGAAACCGAATGTTGTTCAAATCACAATTTTTTACTGCCCCCTTGTGGAATTATGTTGCCACTCCAGTTACAATGTTTTCTTCAATAGTTGCCGAAATCTGGTCAAAATAACCAGGAAACAAAACTTTTGGCAAAACAAGAGAAGCTATTTTAATGTCAACATATTTAAATAATTATTTTTTGTATTTAAAATCATCAATTTAAAAGGAAATATGATAGGGTAGTATGTATATACATATACTTTTTTTTTTTTTAGTTTTAGTAACCTTCCTAATACAAAAATACAAAAATCAAAGTAATGCTTGCAGGACCAATCCTCCCTGGCCAAGTTAATAAGCACGCTGACAAGCCATCCATTACCAAAAAGCTTACCTACGCATGATTTGATGATGAGAAGCTTTGTTAATGTCGGAGCTGCTTATTTCCCCACAGAAAAACAAAGAATGTTAATGAATCTCCTCGGACAAATCTCATTCATTACCTGTCGGGTTAAAGGGACACATCACCTAAATCTTAGACTACAGGCTCCGGCAAAAAGAAAACACTTCTCCTTACATTTCAGACAGCTTGCTTCCATCATTACTCAAGTTGCGGTCCAGACTGAAGACGCTTCCCATCAGCCAGCAGAATCAATACTATGGAGACAAAAGTAATATTTAGAATATTTAAGTCTGGACTTCCAAATGTGTTGGGGTTTTTTTAAATGGTGAACATGCAATGTTACAGTTTCTCATATGTCAGGGTACAATGGTACTTCATTGTATAGTTAAATAGGATTTAGTAATTGAAAATATAAATTCATTGAGACAGTCTCAAAGGAACAGTACCATGTGAAAAGTGAGTTATGTGAACAGTAAGATTGACCCAGTTTTTCCTCTCTTGTTTCTGCCTGGGAAACCCTTTCTCTGGGACATGTACAAGTCTGGAGGTGTCTTTATAAACCATGGGGGGGGGGAAAGCTGCACAATAGCTGTGTACACACATTTGTATTCATTTCTATTAACATTTACTGTTAATAGAAAAAAAACTGACTCTATATTTCCTTTTTTTTTTTTTTTTAAATAAAAACTTAACAGCAGGAGAGACTGTCATTATTTCAGCAAAACCAAGTTGAACATCTTCCCCAATTAGAATTCTCTTAAAATGAAAGTTATTGTTTACTTATCTGTCTGCTGCAGGATAACTATCTAGAGACAGCGTGTTGTTCTGAATTTTTATGTCTGTGTGAGCATCACTTATTCCACCATCAAGTTATTCTACATTTTAATCTCCGCCAAGGAGGGCATGTTTTCATCAGGGTTGTCTTTGTTTGTTTTTCGTCGGTCTGTCTGTTAATAAGATAACAGAAAAGCTGATTTGCAGGTTCTGTGAAACTCAGCTGCAGGGTTGAGCATGTGACGGGGAAAATTAGATTCTGAAGGGGATCTGGAGAGGTGGAGGGGAAGAGGAGGTTCCACAACGCTCTTATTTCCATATTAATACGGCCTTTTTGTGATTTTCCATCTATTACAGAATCTGCTTTCAGCTTTGGATGAAACTTGATAGAGGGGTTGGCAATGGAACATACAAGACATGACATTTTGGAGTCGGACCAGATAAAGGGGCGTCACCAGAGAGACATTTTTGTGGGTTTTTAAGATACACACAAACTATGTGATGTATTACCATAAAAGTGAGAGAGGAGGGGGTGAGCCAAGCACCGTGGAAGACGTCATTAAAATTTTGGAGTGGATTTAAATGAAGGTTCAGTCCATGTGAGAATGAATTTGATTCAAAATACTAAAGGTGTAGTTTGAGGTAGGGTGATGAAGATGCACACAGTGGACTTTACAAAAAGCACATCTCTGAATTATCTAGATGGTTTTTCCTAAAAATGTTTTTCCAATATAATAAAATTGGTGAGTGTAATGATCTTGGGGAGAAAGCACAAGGATAACTGAGTCCACTTCTTGATTGATTCTATTTGTCCATTGCAGTTCCATGTCTGCTTCCATGTGGGACAGGACAAGCCTGGTTTGTGTTCTGACGATGTTTGTGACGACGTTGTTAGCACGAAAACCACCCGCCAGTCTGACTGTGATCCCATCGGGTGACCAATGGCATACAGTTATTAGACTACACCAAGATTCTTAGACCAAAATCTAGTTTTCCAGCTGTTGTGTTTGTAGTTTTACTCATCGAACACAAGGGGAGGCCCTCACCCTGCAGGTCACACGCCCACACTGAACCCGACTAAGCCGACTGTTGACAAGAGGCAAGAATCACCACAAGGTTTAGTTTCACTCCAGTTTGGATCTTGTACTGTGGAGGGATGTGGCATTCCTGACTCAGGTGAATGCATTTGTATTTCATCACGTTCACAGTTGTGGTTCCTATAGATCACCCTATTATCTTTGGGTCACGGACAGAGACGGGAGATAGGGGGTGGACAGATGGCAGTCCTCCCAACACATCCCAACCATGACAACAGAGAGACAGCAGAGGCCTGAGCACTCAAAGAGGCCTCTGTTCTCTCTCGCCCTCTCTCTCTCTTTCTCTCACAGACACACACACACGAACACAGTGCAAGGATAAAGCAGAAGCCACCATGGTGCAACACGCTTCATTTACACTGCATCTTCTCTGGTCCACCGAGAAAACACAGACCGTAGTCTGTGACACTCAATATGGACCCCTCTCTATCTGTGAAACTCTGACCGCCTCCCATCCTCCATCCCTCTCTCCCTGTCTGCCTCTAGCGTGAGATTCCTTGTTTCTCTTACCCAGCAACAGTCCACCAGCATGACTGAACATACAACACGTTTGTAAACACGCGTCATCATCACAACGTCCCACCTTTAACGTAATCATGACGATGACACTGAGGAATTGAGAATGCGAAAGAGAGGCAGAGCGTATTTGCATATTAGCCAATTAGTTGTGACTAACCAGTTTAACTCGGCTTCAGTCTCCATCCCCTCATCGCTGCCTGATGAGCCCCCTGCTGAGGTTATAATTAGATGCCACGATCACACCGGATAAAGGCGAGAGGGTAAATGAACTTGGCTCAGCTCTCTTGTTTGGAAGCAGTGTGGAAGTGAACTTGTCCAATCATAATCTATTTTCCACTGATATCCGCTGACACTCGGACATCCGACCATCCTTCTCCTGCATAAACAGAGAGCAGCAATGACGCAGGGTGAGCTGAAACAAACACACACACACACACACACAGACACACAGCTTTGGATGTGTGTCCTACAGGCCACACGTACTCAGACAGAAGGAGTGAATTCCAAAAAGCCTAAACAGGACTTTTAAGGTAAATAATTACAATTCTGCTCCTCCTGAGTCTTCTCCACAGCTCTCTAAACTCTTCAGTTCTTCCATTCACAAGAGCAGCAGTGAGAGATAAACAGCTCTCCTCCCGACTTACCACCACCCCCTCAATCCCTCAATGTCCCGCTGTGGGAAGAATTTTAGAAGTTTGAAAGGTAGATCATTTAGAGAATGGTAACTTTTCTGAACAAACAAGTAAAGAAAAACAAGTTCAGTTTTCACATTTCATTTTCTCGAACCATTCAGAGGCGTGTGAGGCAACGCAACATCCCAAGAATCATTAGTAGCTCTGAAACAATGGAGCTGGCCCCTCAGAGCTCCGTTTGGCTTCAGCCTGCAGAGCTCCACAACACTGAGAGAAAAAGTAGAAAGTCTGTTGAATCAACACCCCATACACAGACCGGGAGTGATTGTTTTTATTGTGTTTGCATGGCTTTAGTTCTTCTTATGTATAGATGCTATGTATTCTCCAAGCAAAGAGCAGCACTTCTTTACAATCATATATACGTAAATATGTCTCTTCCCTGAACCGAAAGTCTTAAAAGTGATTGAAAACTTGCCTGAAAAAGCATCAATTCCCTTGAGGTGCCTTCAGTTAAAATGGAAATAAAGAGTAATCTCTCATTCTGAGTGCAAGGACCAAAGGAGAGATGATTCTGGAGGCCGGTGGATCGTGCTGGGACTGTTACGGACTCTGTGTTCGGTCCAGTTGGCTCAGTGTGAAGCTGGCATTCCCACTGGATATCACACAGGGACGTCAATACGCTGCCAGCACAGGAAGCACACCCACACCAAAGGACATAATCCCATGAAAAGAAATGTCTCCGTTGTTCAATACATGCACCGATATTAGTGCTTAGAGGTTTAATCAGGTTGTGGTTGCATCATGACTCTCACACCTCGAAAATTAACAGCTACCAAAACTAGATTAGCAAGTCTGACAGAGTTTTCCTCATCTGTCCTGGGAGTGGAGGTTTCATTATAATAATATAATTATGTGAATTCACAAGGGCCCTGCACACATCAGTAGTCCACCCTAACCCCCCCCAAACACACATATTAAAGCCCCTTCCACAGCTGCCAACTCTCTCCCTTATTTCCAAAACCGCTGCTCCCCTTTGCAGAGTTGGGTCAGCCTCAGCGCAGCAAACTGATCTCGCTGAGAACCCCTTCCAAACGGAAGCAAATAAAGTGAACCCAGTCAAAAGCACCTCTCCTCCATGGAGCCAAACAGTAAAGATTTCCTGCCAACAGGACCAACCTTGCCCAAGGGTTAGTCAGATTTGAATATAAATGCACGGTGAGGCTCCATCATACATGAAGCGCTTCTACAAAAAAAAACACCAGGACTGTGGCTCTTATTCACGTGGAGCCGAGGCACATGTTGTGCAATATCAGAGAGCGACTTGGACGGCCCCTATTAATCTGTTTTCCAGCTCAATCTCCTGAGAGGGATCTCTGTCAGAAAACAAACCTCTCTGTTTGGAGCCCAGCCTCCAGTTAAACTTGTTCAACTCCTGCCTTCTCTTTGCCTCACACTTCACATTTCTTTCCATGTCATCCCTTCCTGCCTCATTCTGCTCTCCTTCGTCATCTTTCTCGCCGTGTTTCTTTCCTTTACTCTTTAAAGGCGTCCCCCATCTCCCCCCACCCCCTTTGTGAGTTGTTGCCCACGTAAGTCTCTGTGTTTAGCAGGGCGAAGCCGGGATGACCGTGTCTTATTACAGCGGTCCAGATAAAGCCGTGCATTGTGAGGTGTAATCCCATGGAGACAATTAGTTGGGGTTTTTATGCACCATGCACCATGCAATTTCTGTAACTTACAGCATGCACACACACACATTTTGCATCTCAACTCATACACATCACCAGTTGACATCCAGACGAGCAGGTAAACAAGCATTGGCATGCGTTACACACTAAGTGGACTCATAAGAAGGTATGCAAGACATCCACATCAAGTTACTCATTTAGTTAATTCTGTTTAAGATCTCCTGCTTTCCAACATTTCCTTCAGCTATGAGCAGCATGACGACTGGATGTTTGGGGACACGGGTTTGTGCAATGGGCCGTTCCTGCAGTCTTCTAAAAGTTCCTTTCAGTCTCCAGGTCTATCAATGTCATGTTGCGGCAAAGCAGCCCTTCTATGGTGTTCACACTTGGCTGAGCCCTATTGTTAAACAAACAAACCCTTGTGTTTGGCTGTGCTGTGGATCAGTGAGGTAATCATGCACTCACCTGAAACACTGGAGCGAGGAGAACGGAGGAAAAATGAGCCGCAAGAAATGTACATTTACACACAGACGTATCTGAATTCAGACACTCTGGCGTGTATGAATAGAAGAAACTGATCTAGTTCCACATCGTTGAAATCTTGTTTACGGTCAATTTGTTCATCAGAGTTAGTCAGAGCTCCATTACAGATTTGTTTAGAAAATAATAAATGCAGGACTG
This sequence comes from Antennarius striatus, assembly GCF_040054535.1. Taxonomy (NCBI): domain Eukaryota; kingdom Metazoa; phylum Chordata; class Actinopteri; order Lophiiformes; family Antennariidae; genus Antennarius; species Antennarius striatus. The sequence goes on along the minus strand of NC_090791.1, from coordinate 14,864,743 downwards.
ACCCCAAAACAGATTTTAAGATCACAAATCAAAAGATTCGGTATTCATTTAAGGAAAAGCTGATTCAAGTTGTACATTTACTACTGCTGTCTTGTTTTAGTTTTACCTAAGCTAACCGTTGTCTTGCAGGTATGCAGGCTGTAGCAGAATACAGCTGTTCAGTGTCTAGACAGTCAGACACCTATTTGCTTTCAGTTGTGGGATTGCCTCCCTGTGACTGTCATCATTCCTTTACCTCCAACAGGAGGTTTCCCTTCACCACGTTTTCCTCTGCCGTAATCATCTCTCAACACGACCAAGGGGAGGAAGAACAAAATTACAGGAAAGGGGCAACCACAGCTTAAACCCAAAGATTGATAACAACACTAATTTTGGGCAGCAGCTGTGACAGTTCAGAACGACATTGTTGTACCATCGCCCCCAGTGATTGTAAACCATGCAATGTAAAACCTGCATCGAATCAGCCTCATGCACACAAATGAGTCACCGGCTCGCCTCATTCATGGTGAAGAGACCTCAGCCCTGTCGACAGGTCTGCTGTGTGCATGCTGATTAAAGCTGTGACTGAGCTTTCATTACACTTACAAACACTAACGTAAGGGTGAACTGATGTGAACACAATGCATAAACAATTCAGCAGGTAGAAAAGTCAACGTTGACTTTAACTGTTTCCTAGGCTCCGGTATTTTATTGGCTCTCCGGTGAACTGTAATGTTGTGAGTGTGTGTTTTATTCTCTGTGTTATTCCAGCTGGTTCCTGAGGAGGACTGTAATTACGACCGCCGATAGCAGTATAGCCACTCTCACAGCCACACCAATCATCATCATGGTCTGCCACATACGACACTTTGCTGCACAGCACACACACACACACACACACACACGCACACGCACACACACACAACACTCAAGAAATTACAGTCTGCACTTTACACATTCTACACTACACTGCAGTCTCGTATTTGCATACTCTTAAGCACTCATTCTTCTTTGGCTTCCATTGTTATACATCAAGGCGGAGAATAGAACGAGTCTGTGCGAATTGTAGCTATAATAGTGCAGCCATGAGTGGGCAATAAAGCAAAATGGCACATTAAATTCCCTTTACCCTTCCCTCTGTTATTACAGCTGTGATGAACAAATTATACAATGTATAGTGTAACAGTAACAAAAGTACTGGTACCATTAAGTTTCATGAAGTACCATTACCTGCCATAAGACACTGGTCAAACCGGTTCAGGTCAGATTAAAATGATGGAATGTTGCAGACAGTAGAGCAGAATGAGCTTCATATTATTTCAGTCCATTTTGTGAAAGTTCTTATTCAATCAAACGGCCTCACTTTTCAAGTAGTGACACAGTTTTGCACATCGCCCCACAAACTATCCATCCCTTTCTCCTATGTGTTTTATAAACCATTACCATACTATCCATACATAGACTGTCCAGCATTTCTATTCTCTTTGACACACAGCATAAGCAGGCATACACACACGCACACACACACACACGGACAAAATAAACCTATACAGTATTATGAACAACATAAGTATTTTTTTTACAGAACAGAGTTCACGCATTTATTAGAGGTGTGTGTGTGTGTCTGTGTGTGTGGGTGTGTGTGCGTGCGTGCGTGCGTGTGTGTGTGCGTGCGTTCGTGCGTGCATGTGTGTGTGTGTGTCCATACACACACGCATACCTTATACTGTCTAATGATGTTAGAGACACACAGCAGATATGTCTTCTCAGGATGTCCTGCTGTGAGATCCTGCTCACCTTCATGTCTAACTTTATCCTCCCTCCCAGCTTTACTTCTAGTGAAGAATGGGTTGTATTCATGATTTACCCCCATTTATGAATATCTGTGTTGTGTCACTATTATATCACCAGTACGATGCGGCGGTTGTAGCCTGTTGACCTTGGAACCTGGGATTGTTCTGCCACCCCTCCAGGCATCGCTGACATCCAACACGTCCTAACTATTGTTTTTATTCCCCGGATCTTGTTTTGGCATTCCAGTCTCAACAGCCTGCAAACTATGAAGCTAAAAGACGCACCCACACACACACACACACACACACACACACACACACACATAAACGCACACACACAGACAGACATCTCCCAATCACACTGTGGTTTGGTATCTCTGTTGACGTGTCTTGTCTAAGTCCTTACAGATAAGCTTGTTTTCAATGAATGTCAAAGTCCAACCGGCTTGTTATGATTCCGGTTCAAGTCTTTAACTGCGGTTTTATCGCTCTGCCTAGAAAGAAAATTTACGTGGTTTTTGCTTTACAGGTGATTTTGAGAGATGTAAAGTTAGGTAACTGGTCGAAAACGCCTTGGCGAACAGGGAAGGTCACACAACACTAAAATAAATGTCCCATCATGGCGCCAGGTCTTATCAAGCAACCCGTTCCTGCTGTACTGTACTTTAAAAACACCTTCACACTCTTGCAAAGACAATATGGCTGCTGTGATGGTAAATAGTAGGTTTTATGCAGAGTCAGTGAGAAAATATCTGCAGAAACATATGCTACTCTGAAAACATAATTCAAATCATTTGTCTCCTCAGAACACGTTCAATCCTGAGTCGTTAAACATTTAACTGTACTTGTAAAAGAAAAAAAAAAAGACAAAAGTTCTGTTTTTAGTTTCTGGATATTGGTTTCTGTCAGTCTTGTAACATGAGAATCTTATAACTCTAAATATTAACTTTAATATTCTGGTTCTCTCCACGACATATCAGTGATTCATCTGCGTGACACAGGACCTGCGCTGCTCAGCTGGGACTAAATCATCAGATATGAGCAGCGAAACCATCCTCATCAGATATTACACATATGCTAGACTGATAAATAAGGTATGCTTGTAGTCTTGTGTATGTGAGGAGATGCACAAACATCCCACACTCACACAAACAAACCACAAAGTTTCCATATTTGGCAGTGGCTGCGGCGTCCCATCCACATGGAGTTTCCATCAGGTCTTTTCAGACAAGGCAGGATTTTAACGGCAGTGGTGCTTTATGTCAACATAAAAGGAATGAGGACGACATTTAGAGGTGAATGAAAAAGAGTTGACGAGGAAAAAAGAAAGAAATGAGGGCTTAAAAATACAGTGCAGTGTAATTAATTGACAACAGGCAGTGGTAAAAGAGTTTATTCAACATATGTGGGGCAGGAAATCTGATCGCTGAGGGTCTGGATGGTTCATAACGGAGCAGCAGGTCAGAAATGTGTTTTGATGGTAAACCATTCAACGAGTTATAAATCAATAGTGAGAAGAAAAGGGGGTGAAAAAAGATTTCTCTTAAAGGAAAATGCAAACTAATGCATTTCGCAGACTCATATCAGGACACAATGAGGCCACATGCGCTCCTAATGACTACAGCTAGAGCATTCACTGACTTTCATTACTAGGGGAGATTTAGAAATATGCATAGCAGCGAGGCTGGAGTAACAAGCCTTGGGTCGAGCATACTAAAGAGCCCATTAATCCCTTTTTATTCTATTAAGAATCGGACTACTGCTCGATAAGAGGCAAACAGAGGTCCAGAGTCTGTGTCTGTAATCCCTTGGAGACCCACACCGAAAAGCTCTTAACAAAAAAATCATTACGAAGAAAAATGTCTTTTTGCCTTTCCGTAGTTGAACCAGCTCGCAGCATTGAGTGACTTTCAGTTGATAACAAGAAAAGAGAATTTCAAATACTTGGGAAGGGCATGTCTTACATCTCACTCAAACAGACTAGTTCTAGGCTCTAAAAGGGGGCTCCTAGTTGGAATTTGGTAGAAGTTCACATCTCCTTGATGAAGAAAAGCACGGACGATACAAGTGTCCCTACCTTTAATTAAAAAGAAATACGCCTGTGAGCCGCGTGCTTCAGCAGCTCACTTATCTGTGTGTTGTTTTCACACAAGAATGTCAATTTTTGCACTCCTAGGCAATGTCCTCTTCTATGTCTGCACCTGTTTTTCTATTTAATTTCACAAAAATGACAATCTTATCTCGGAATTCCTCAAAGTATGAGGAAGGGAGAGGAATCTTTCTCTCACTGTGATGCATTTACTAACGCTGAGATAAGAATTCAAACATCCCTTATTATAACCGGCCACAGTGCCGTGCTCCCCATATGTGCTCAGAGTAAATAGTGAGGCCCGTTTTCCTGGACCTCAGTAATCTGAACATACAGAATGTGCCTCTGCTTGTAGGCCCCTATTCACCGCCATTAGGACCGACGGGCGATCGGGGAGGATGTCAGTCACGTTGTCAACGAGTCGTCGTGTTTGACAGGGTGTGTAAGCTCGACTTAGCCGCGCACACACCTCAACATAAGACAACAACAAGGAATGAAACAGACAGATTGACAAGAACCTGTCACACAAGCACAGACATATGCTGCATGTTGCGGTATGAAAACGTCTCCTTAGTTACAGTACTATGAAACAAAACAGGCCCCAAAACCACCATCGCATTCCTTCCCACCCTGACACCCCACACCCATCACCCTCACTCTCCCATATCAACCACCCCATCTGTTCTGCCAACTGCTCCATTACTCCTTCCCTTCATTACTGGATCACTTTTCCTGCTCGTCTATCCCCCTTACATCAGCGCTCTGCACAAAGCCATTACTGGATTTCTCCTCATTGGTCTCCATGTCTCATCTGGGATTTTTTTTTTTTTTTTTTACTCCCTTCCCTCAGCCTGGGATTGAGCCAAAAAAAAAAAAAAAAAGTAAGAAAAAGCTTCAGACGCCCTAACCTGTATCTGGCTGAGCTCCTCTATGGTAGAATGACCCCCTCACCGTGCTCCACTGCACTCAAAAAGAGACCGAGAGCCGGGGAGGGGCAACGCAAGGCAGATGACGGAAAAAAAAGAGGGAACTATATTGAAAAAAGACCAGCGGAGCATTAGAGAGTTTCCAAATGCAAGAGGGAAAATCACATCATTTCAGGGTTTGCATTTTGTTTTGTCACATCTTTTTTTTTTTTTTTTGCCTCTTCAGCGAGTCTGCTTTCTTATTTATTAGAAACACCGATGTGGAAAAAAAGATGAAAAAAAATTGCTTGCGCTTATAGCTTGATATGAATACTGTACTGTTACATGAAGACAAAGTCTTCCCAGTCAATATGAGAGGAACTGTTTGTAACAAAAGACAGAAGAGGATCAAAACATTCAACATTCATTTTATTGGTTTGGCTTGAATACAGTGGTTATTTCTGCCATTTCTGGCATTCACAGATAAAACAAACAAACAAACAATAACTGGGAACACAAAAAAATATAGCTTTCTGATAATATCTGTGGCTCAGTCTAGTAGTTACAACAGATACAATAGTAACTCTCCGTACCTGATGGACACAAACGGAACACTTAACAAACACTTAATAAACATGTAAAAACTGTTCAAACATTGGAACTAATACTTTTGAAATTCTGTGTGGTTTATAAAATGAATTGCTATTCGCATTCAATTTGAACAATTATAATTTTCCAGAAAAAACAAAAACAGATATAGTGTAAGAGTCTGCCTTTAAAAGAAAAAATAAACACTGATTATTCAGACTTGTGATAAAATATATACTATTGATTATAATTAGAAGGTTCCATTACTTTCAAGTGCTATTATTAAGGAAGCGCAGGAGGCCACTGGCGTCACAGCCATGCTGGCTCTCCTGTCAGAGTGGCATAAATCAAGGTGCAGCTCAGAGTCTGGGGGCAAAGGTCAAAGGTTACAAAATTCAGTCAAGCCTCCTCCTCTGAGACACAGTCAAAGTGGTTAGTACAGGAAAGTGGTAGAGATGGGAAAGGATAGGACTCCTCCTTATCACCGCCTCAGTTACATAAAAAGAGAGACGTAATTACAGCACAAATACTGTTATTTGCATACGGGTTAAGTTATAGTGATGCTAACTAACGCAGTGGTACAGAAGGCCACTGAACGTAACGCTGGTTGGGAGTTGAAGCCAGTGTTGCTGGTCATCACTGCCACTTCTGTTACTTGGTACAGAGCTTTACATCTGAGGTCTGACGGTCGCAGTTCACAGCTGCTGGGTGAGGTTTTCCGAGCTTTGCGGAGGATCACAAAGGAAGCGGCGGCCGGCGTTCTGGCCTCCTCTCTCACCCGTGGCCGAAAAGCTCTGCTTTGAAAGCTAACTAAAAGCACTGACCAAAGGCCTCCATCACAGAAGGAAACGAGTTCAAACTGGAAACTATCGACATTAGCAGCTTCTAAAAAAAAAAAAAAAAATCATCATTAAAAATATACACTAATTTGTTTTTCATATATATATATATATAAAAAAATCTGTAATATTACAATGCAGTTCTTTTCACTGGACGGGTTTGACTCACAGTCAAAATGTGCTTCTTTCTATATCAGGTGTGAGTGTGTGAGCATGTTAGATTACTGTGTGAATGTGTGTTTGCGTGTGTATATCAGTATGTCAAAGAGCAAGTGTGTGTTAGATTGTGCTCCTTCTCTTAGAACGGTTCCCTTTCACGTCGTTTCTCTTCTCGCTCCGCTCTTCACATGTGCTATCTGACGGATTTTCTGCAGTCCCTCTTCTCGTGTCTTCGGATTCCTGGGATGTCTGAATGTGCTTGCTAACAGACGGTTTGCTGGCTGGACAGCGGACTCTCCAGGCTAATGCTAGCTGGAGACAGGTCTGGACGGGAGCAGGGCTTAAACATGGAGGAGATGTAGAAGGCCTGCCGGCAGAGATGTGAAGCAAGTCAGCAAACATACACGCACCGCACGCACACCATTAATCATCCACTGTTTATAAGCACCATGAGAGATTAGCATGAGGAAAAACGATGGAGAGAACCTATTGTTTAAGGTAATGCATGCAACAGAGAGCAGAGGGAAACAGATCCTGAAATAACATTTATTGAGACACCAGCAATTTCCAACATACCACCCAGTATGCAGTCAGCCCTCCTTGGACGAAGCCCGTCAGGACATCCGACGGGTGGTGGCGGTACTCGGAGATGCGGGTCAGACCGGTGTATATAGCAATCATGACTAAGAGGAACTGGATTAGTGGGCGTAACAACCGTGCTCCCCGCCACGTGAGTCGTGCCTGTAGGTAAAACTACAAAACAATACAGAAGTATTACTAAACCAAAAAAAAGTACATGCATACAAATTATGTCTGACATAATTCAGCTTCTTCATGCAGGCGCGGCCCTTTAAGTGAGGCGTTTGACATCCACTCAGTCTGCTACCCAGAGGGGAAGGAGAAGCTTGGCACGAGTCCATTAACACTATCCAAAGCCCGCTTCCTCTCTTTGTTTATCCTCATCTCCTGCAAACGTGCATCCAGAATGGATGTTTACGTCTGTGAAAACGGGGTCACGGCGCAAGAACGGCGCTGCTTCTTATGGACGTTCGTCCGGACCGGTCAAAAACTGGGTAGCGTGTGACCTACATTCCAGCGGTGAGGCCTACTCTCACCCCGCTTTCCCTACTGAGAACAGGTGTCACAGTTCCTGTCTCACATTCTGACAGCTGGCTATAGTCTGAACGGCGTGTAGGTACAGGTTTGACGGCGTCTCCGGGTTGTCTAATCTGCCAAAACAATGGGAAGCTGTAAACGTGCACGCATGCAAGGCTGTATACTCATGGGGATACAGGACTGAGAACAGGGGGAGCAACCACTCATGACTAGTTTTCCTCAGACCACTTCTTCCCTGCAGTATCTTTTATTTCTCTGGAGCCTGACAGTTACTTTGTTTTCACCTTCTTCTTCTTCTCATCAATGAGGACGAGAGTTTCTAATTTTCAACTTTTTGAACACATTCTCTTTATTTCACTGATTTTCTCCACTCTGAATAGTTAATTCACCTAAATCTGTAGTTGCAAGCATTCATGACTCGAACTCCACGAGGAATACAGACTTTTTTTTTTTTTTTGTCAAAGAATGAGCTTTTGTCTCAGCCTGTCGTTTCTTTCCCATAATGCACCAGTGACTGGTGTGCAGTGCGGTGTGAGAGAAAGGCAGAGAAAGATGAAGAGATGGGGGCTGGGGCTGGGGAGGGGTGGTGGGAGGGCATGAGAGGGTGTATCTGGCTGAAAGAAGCCTGTCGATCTCTCAGCAGGCATATTCAGCCCTCAACCGTCCTCCTCTAAATGAGACCCACAACAAGGCCTCCTCTGTGTGTGGAGGCTCTTCATCTATTCACATTCCCCGTGGAAAACATTCTCCCTTATTCTCTAACTGCCCCCTCTCTCCCCTCCTCCCCCCCGTCCCTCCATCTCATCAGCCCTTTCGAGAATTGCTGCTCTCGAATATCCACTCCCTCACGATCAGGAAGTGTAAATGTATTTTACAACACATGCCTGGGTGTGTGTGTTTGCGCATATTTAATTACTTTGCTTGGTTAATAGTTGTACAGAATGTTGTTAGCCTCTTGGGGTTGGTTTTAACTCTAGTAAGTGAAATGAAAATAAGAGCAGCGATATTTCCTCTGCACTGTAAGCACAGCACCAAACACTGCAATTACACACTAGAAAAAAATGCTTTATTGGAATAACTTAAAAAAAACATCTCTAATTTGTTAGAGTTAAACTGTAGTAGATTTTGTGGTTGTTGGTTTCTGTATCTTTATCAGAACCTGAACAGGTCACCAGTTCATCCACCCACAAAAAGAAAAAACAACCACTTACACACACACACACACACTCAATTAGCAAATTGTACCATAAACCCAAGAACAAACTGCTATAACAGCAATTAATGGCAAGACATGTAAATTCACTATAAATAAAAACCTCATTGGTTTTTTTTTTGTGATGTCTAATCGTAATATACATTGTAATTTTCAGGACACAGAATACATAAGCGTTTAAGTTGATTCCACGGGGTCATGTGACCTGATGTGATGACAAGTTAATGAATGATTTAATTAGAAGTAACATTTTTAATTTGGTCTGTGGGGAGTGTCCTTTGCTGCACGGCTCACTGGCAAATCAGGTTTAAATGGAAAGGAGTATTTTTAATTATATCAATATCAAGATGTAGTTTAAACAAACAGCAGAGTCATTTCACTAGTTCAATGTCAAATTCCACACGTGTGTGTGTGTGAGAGAGAGAGAGAGAGAGAGAGAGAGAGAGAGAGAGAGAGAGAGAGAGAGAATTTAAAAGTAGATGCGACTTACTGCCAAGTAGAGCATGGTGTACATAGCAAAGGACGCATGGCCAGAAAAAAACGACTTTCTGAAAGAACATTAATTACAGATTAGTTATACATTAACAGCAGTCCAGTGAAGTTATTGTACACCCCTCCCTTGATAAACAAACCAGATAAATTTTTTTAAAAATGCAAACACACAACATACCTTCCTTCTTCCTCTATCTTTTGATTTGTCTGTTTGCAGACTCCCGGGGGCACGTAGTTGCCCGGAGTGCAGTTGATGGATGCATAGGTGATGTTACAGATATGCAGGAAGTTTGGGCGTAGGCGACCCACACTGAGCTTGGCCATGTTGGTGAGAGACTGGCCCACACAGCAACCAAACAGGAAGCTCCCCAGCTCCTTGTACAAGCACGACACGTAGAGGTTTCGAACAAAAGCCCGTGAGTATACATCTCGGAAACGCACCCGGTAGCATTCGCCCAGTGCGATCTGAGAGGAGAAAAGAAGGAGAAGCTAGTTAATAAAAATCACAGTGTTCAGCTGTACAGTACAAAAAGAGTATTTTTAGTCAAACAAATATACGCTTTATGGAGTCAAATAGCTGCCATTGTCTTACTGTGATGCCAGTGATGGCGATACCACCAGCGATGAGGAGACTGTCAGGGATGGCTTCTTTTTCCACGTGGGGATAGGTGATGCTGGCGTCTCCACAGAAGAAGCCTCGCCTGTATGGAGTCACTGCCTTCAACTCACACGCAAAAAATGGGATGGAAGCTGATGAGGTGTGGGGGAGAGAGAGAGAGAGAGGGAGGGAGGGAGGGTTGGGCAAAAAACAAAACAAAAACAAAATATGGCATGATGAATGTCTGCAGCATATTGGGCATGCAACAAAGATAATAGACAGAGATACTCCTGTGCAGGAGCATGGGGAGGTGGGGGGGGGGGGGTGGCAGCTATGTGGCGTGTCAATCATGGGTTGACATGATTTACAGACTCCTCGGGGATGAGACATTCCTCACATAGCTGCCGTCACCAGGGAGGAGGAGAGATGACAGATGGGCAGGGGAATGGGCATGACAGTGGAGGATTAAGATGGGGAGGGGGGAAGAAGATATGTTATACAGGAAAGTTCAGATTGACAAACAGGACAACAAACCAGTTGCATCAAGGTAGCAAGGTAGTGTCTGACAACGACTGTCTGCTCCAGGGACAAGCAGCAGTTCATTCCAGCTAATCCTATTCTAACAACTGTCCTACATATGCATTCGTTCTGTTTCCTGGTAGGTCACGAATAATAAGTACTCGGAATCAGCTCAAAGGGTGATCAATATCTGGAAAACAGCCAAACAAACAGCCTGATGGTCACCGCCGACAATAAATGTGAATATGGGTCATGCAAAGCCGCTTTCACAGACGACTTACGTAGATAATTTTTCTGTGAGGATGGGCTAGAAAGTTGGTCTGGCAAACGTTTAACCATAAATAAAAGGAGATGTGTTTCTGTCGCCAGAAATAAGGAATGAGGAGGTAGAGCTTTCATTCAGTGTTATGCTTTGAACGAACAGCCAACAGTTCTGTTAAAGTCTGCCCAGCATGTTCTGTCCCTTTGTCCCTTATCCCATGTCCCTTCGTCACCCCATGGAATGCAGCAAAGAACATGGGACTAATTATTAACCTTTGTGCTTCTTCCTGTCATCCCAGGCCTGCTGGTTGGTTGGAACGCACCCAGGCCAAAACGCTGCTTCTGCCAGCAAATCTCTCAGACTACGTGACTGAGTAGCGCACAGGATGCACACTCAAAATAAAACCAATAGGAGTAACATACAATACACAATCAAACCCACAAACCAGTGTCACGTAAGCACATCTTAAAGCACGGAATGCTAGCAGTTATGGATTGATGAAACACGGTACGGGAATACAGGACATACCAGAGGTAATTCCATGAAGTTGAAGTTTTGTCTGCAGTGGCTTTATTTAATATTTAAACATAATTCATTGTGTTTATTGTCACAACTGCTGCACTGATACCCGTATAACTGAGCAGCAGTGAGCTGATTAAAAACAAGTATCAGAAGGAGTGTGAAGTAAAGGCTGGAGGCTGGCAGCAGACATCAAGAACAACTACTGTAGACACTGATTTCAAATGTCTATTAGTGACCTGCTGAATTCAGTCATGCTGCCCTAACACACAGACTAAATACAGATAAAGGCTATCCTATATTAATAGAGGGGCCTTGGTAAGAGATCTTTAATATGAAGTAAAGATTGGACACACAAAACTGAAAGAAAGCATTCAATTTCAGATTTCTAAATCCCTGCTGTTATTATAAACCAGTTCAATGTGGACAAATAAGTGGATAATTATTACTTTAGGTTCACTACATTAAGCACACAACACTGCTTGCTTGAATTCTGACTTGTTTGTATTGGCTAAGACAGCTGAAGTACCATAAAATTGATAACTGGAAAAGACCTTTTAAAAAAGAATTATTCTGTCGAGGTTTTATGGCTTCCCTTCTACCACCTGCAGGAAATACACAAAAATCTCTTAATCTCCTCATTATAATCCTATTATCGGTGTGTCATACATTGGTGAAGGTAACACACCCGCAGCATCCCTGCAGTTACCATCAGGTTCATCTGTGGTTCAAACTGACTGGGAGCACGTATTATATTTATCTATTATAATGCACTACACTTCTGTTCAAATATATATATGAACTGAATAAAGATTTGGTTCACAAGTCAGGTCACAAGACTCCTGTGTGCATCTCTATGTCTGTGTGCTGATGTGTTTGGACATACATTATGTGGACTAGAATGTGTGAGATAAAATAGTCAATATCCTGTCAAATTCCAGCATAAATTAAGTGGTCTGGGTGTAATCAGAGCAGTTATGTGGCAGATGGAGACTTTTTACTGCTTTCTAATCCACCCATTAAGAGGCCTTCTCTGTGTCCTCATCAGTGCCTTCTGTATAATCAATATGCTGCTGCAGCGATAGTGAGGTAATAGACATATTATCCATTAAGGACACTTTGTGGTTACAGTAGGCACATTGACTTCTTAAGGGATCAGTTTCAACTCTTACAGGGGGACTGAGTGCTGAGCCAGCTAAAGGAATAATTTACGACTTTTGGCCCGTCTTGTGGCTTGTGTTGTTTTCTCATTTGACGAAGTTCATGGATGGACTTGGCACAGACGTTTACAAGGCTTCTCAATAAAATAATTCCATTCAATCTGTTACACATTATCTATGCTGCACAATAAACAACAAACAAGGCAATAGTTCCAGAAACTATCCAGTTATTCCAGTTACTCTGGTACAATCATACACAAACTATAGTAACTGTCACAGTCAACCTCCGTGCTTTACAACTATGTTAAAACAGTTTTCACAACAAGACACGAAACCCCTCCAGAGGCCCTCACATCATCTGTCAGGCAGCTGTGAGTAAACCTCTGCACCTGGCCAAGACTCGCTCAGAAGAGGCCAGGAAAGCCTGAGAGGGGACCCAAAAGGAGGCAGAGGAGTGGGTCGGCTTATGTGGCCAAAATGAAATGCGCCACTCTCTGGGTCCGACACTCAAAGCAGGAATGCTTTCAAATAGTCAAAAGCGTGAGAAAGAAAGACGGGGGCAAAAAAAAAAAAAAGGGGGGAGAGAGGGAGAAAGGGAAAGGGAAAGTGGAAGAAAGAGAGCAGAGGGGATCTGTGCCTCACTCCGAAACTCTTCTGGTTCTAATTTACACATCTATGACTACAGCACAGAATGAGCTCACTGTGAAAGAACAACAACAAGCAAACCAAGGAATTAAAAAAATAAAGAAAAGCCTATGGAGAAACAAATTTAAATCAGAATATACAAAAGAAGTGTAATAAAAGTTGCTTTAGTGCTGTACCGCCAAACATTTCCTGATCAATACAGTAACAAATTAAAAACTAGGCTAAAACGCATAGCTATGAGGCTAGAGGATTGATAAATAGGGGTGAGGGCAGAAAGACTGGGGTGAGAGAAAACTGGAGCGATGGAGCCAAGAGAGATGTGGCAAGGTTTCTCTGTGGAGAACAGCAGACGGAGGCGATTAGTGGTGGTTCTGGAATGTGAGGGTCAGAGATCTGGGCTCTGCTGGGACCCGCTCTGTAAACACGACCCCACCTCAACCAGAAGAATACCCCAAAACACACATGCAGACTCAACACACTCAGATAGACATAAAAACCACACTGGGATGCAAACAAACCAAACTCACAGCCACATAAAGTAACATACAACCAAACAAAGTGCCAAAAAACCAACTAACATGTGGATTAAGAACTACCTAACTAAATAACCCAAATACAGCCAAACAGTCCCAAGGACACACATGGAGTTGAACATCATTTCCATTATCACACACATGAATCAGGTCCTGTGGATGCTGCTGACTTTGGTCAAACAGCTAGTGCATCCTCATTGATTAGCACAATCTTCTGCCTAAAGCTAAGTCCAAGCCACAGAAACTGCTGTCTGCTTCACTGCACTCTCTAACACTTGTCTACCCAAGCTAGATTGCTCTACATTTGCTCATCAATAAAACTGGAGGACACACAATTAGTTACTTGTCAACACAAGTCCATCTGGCCTGCAGTTTAGGACTAGGCTGAGCCTGGGACAGAGTCCAGCTCGCTCCTCATGGGTGGTCCATTCTTGTTCGGCCCATACCAGTTTACATGTGCCAATGTTTCTCAGAAGAATTTTAAGCTTTTTGTTTACCTTCAGGTCCACCATATAAATAAATCATTATTAGCTGAAGTGAACAGTGAAATGTTATAATTTTAATCTTTGTTAATAGGCGTTGTGACAGCCTGCATAACATTCCTATGAACATTAACCTGCAGTCAGGCTGGCTGGGCTACTGCATTTATTTACGCCATAATGACTTAACTGCATGAAGAACTCTCCATAAGGTAGCATCAGCCTGTTCTTTCATCCAGTCATTACAATCCCAATGCATCAACACAAGGAGAGAGATTCAGGAATGAGTTCCATCTGTCCAGTCCGTCTGTCCGTCATGGTTCGTTTCCAGAGCATAACAATATTTTTTCACTAAACTTTCTGAGCACAAATAGTCACTGAAGTGGTGCCTTCAGCTCTTTAGGGACTTCTGTCATTTTTAGTTTTTCCATTTCCATGGAAGGGATTTGTCTCAAATGAGGTTTTCCAGGGCATTCCATGGAGCTGGTATTTTCAATGTTCTATCAAGGGGACTTTAGATATTTGGGGAATTTCAAACATAATTATTCATAGACTTTTTCTCAAAAATCCAATTAGTAAGAATTTGAATGAGGCTGCCTAACTTTCTTCTCTCTAAATAAGTTTCTTTCTTCAATGAGATGCACCAATGGCAGGGAAATCCTGAGCAGTTTCAGTGTTACCAGTGTTCAGTGTTACCTGCACTAACGGACAGGTAACACTTACACAGGAGGTTGAAGTTCTTTTGCAACAATGATGTGATTATGATTGCCACACATCTGACCCAAACCAAATTAAATTACTGAGTCTATTCAAATTTCTGAGTTTCCAAGAAAGTGGTTTATCCCATTCCATCGTTGGAATACGAGTCAATGATGGCTCCTTCCGTTTCCTTTTCCATAACTGGCTGAATTGTTCTGAGAGGCTATTCTGTTTTGTCTGTCTTGTCTGTGGCACAGAGTCGAATCACTGATGAACATAAAGGAGCCATTGCAGTCTTTAATCTTTATTATCCGTTAGTATCAACATCTGCTGGTATTGGACTCCTTACAACCTCTTTGTCGATACCCAAGGCTCAGAGACTTGTCTTATTTTAATAGTACGTGTGTGATCACATGTAGACAGGAGATGCACGCACCATCTCCAAAAAGGTATCTATAGCGAAAAGTACTTAATGTGGAAGCTTATAAGTTTAAAAGACCAAAATAAAGAGCATGTTCTATTAGACTTTATGGGACTTTACCTTCCACATTACGAGAGTGCTACTCGCCCCCTCCACTGTTACTGTTACAGCTGGCCAGTGAAGACAAGCTTCCCACAGCTGCCTCTGTTCTCTACACTTCACTGACCTACTTCCTGGAGCCTTGCTCTGGCGTTCAGGGCATGTGTGGTGAGGTCTGAAGTTGGTTGTCTGTCTGACTGTCTGATTCTGCAGGAACATAAAGGACCTGCCACTCTGGTATGGAACTTGGAAACTTTAAAATGAGTTCTGAGGTGTTTTTTGGGGTTGTGAAGATGAGGGTGTGCACCTCGACTCAAGGGCTGGCAGTCTGTAATATGAGAGTGACAAAGGGCTGAGGTTGGGGCTATAGGGGAGGTATCTGATGTAGGGCAGACTGAATGCAATAATATTGCATATATAGGAAGGGCTGATGGCCACAGGGCAGTTTTGTTGGAGTGTTTTGGTTTGCAGGGAGGAATGCAGTTGGAACGACTTCAGAGTGAAATTTGATAAGATAAAGGGAGGGAAGACTCAGGCAGGTGAGATGTGACATATTGATTAAATGGTCCCAATAATGGGTAACCATACCTCAGTGCCAGGGTAATTAAATGGCCCCATACAGTTAAGTCATTATTGCTAAAATAAATGCAGTAGTCAAGGCAGTCTGAGTGCAGATGAATGTTCATAGGAATGTTATGCAGGCTGTCACAATGCCTATTCACAAAGATTAAAATGATAACACTTCACTGTTCGCTTCAGCTAATAATGATTTCTTTATATGGTGGACCTGAAGGTAAACAAAAAGCTTGACATTCTTCTGAGAAACATTGGCACATGTAAACTGGTATGGGCTGAACAAGAATGGACCACCCATGAGGGGCGAGCTGGACTCTGTCCCAGGCTCAGCCTAGTCCTAAACTGTAGGCCAGATGGACTTGTGTTGACAAGTAACTAATTGTGTGTCCTCCAGTTTTATCGATGAGCAAATGTAGAGCAATCTAGCTTGGGTAGACAAGTGTTAGAGAGTGCAATGAAGCAGACAGCAGTTTCTGTGGCTTGGACTTAGCTTTAGGCAGGAGATTGTGCTAATCAATGAGGATGCACTAGCTGTTTGACCAAAGTCAGCAGCATCCACAGGACCTGATTCATGTGTGTGATAATGGAAATGATGTTCAACTCCATGTGTGTCCTTGGGACTGTTTGGCTGTATCCAATTTATTTAGGTAGGCAGTTCTTCTTCCACATGTTAGTTGTTTTTTTGGCACTTTGTTTAGTTCTGTTAGTAAATGATCCCAATGATGGGAAACCATACTGAATGTTGGTGCTGGTGGGGGTTAGGGTTAGGGTTGGGGGTGGGAGTGGGGGGTAAAACACAGAAGTCATTAGTTCGAACATAAGGGTAGAGCTTCTTTTAGATTCAGGTCGACCGTTTGATGGTTATACTCTCCGAACCCATTGCAGCTAATCAGCACTGAGGATTAGAATACGACGCACATATATATTCACTCATTACAGCTAATACCGATGGACCACCCTGGGCACTTAGAGAACAACCATTGAGGAGACAATCGCAGCTGCCTCATTAAAACTACATTTGAAGCTATTTGCTGTCTGAACATTTCCTATCCTACTAGTACTACTTCCTCTCTAGGACTTGAGCCGGCAGCTGTGGGTAAGATGCCTCAGGCACCCATGGATCTGACCCCTGACCTCTACTGTAGTTTCTACACATCTCGCTCTGCTCTCCCGCCCCACCCCAGGGCTGTTCGTTCATTCAGGCTCTCACTTGCCCCTCAGCTTTAAGACAAATTTCATGTTTCTAAAGCCTGAGCTGACGTTGGTGTGTTAATGGGTGAAAGAACATGCTTTGAAAGTGAAATGCATGTGCCCACGCAAACTTTGGGAGGAAGAGTGCCACTAATGGATTCTTGAATCTCTGTAGTGCTGTCGAACAGGAAGGAGATGCATTAATACACTAATGAGGCAGAGTTAAAAACAAACACACAAAAAAATCTTTCTTCCACGAGTTAATGATCTGACTGAACCATTTTCACCGGCTCTCCATCTGTCAGCTGCAGAGTGATGCCAATGTGTTCCATAACTTCAGAACGCGTTTGATCATGGCCTAAAATGCACATTAGAACACAACCAGCAAATTTGTCAACAAACAGAACACACATGGCAGCGATGGCAGGGCTTCCGCACTAGCTGCCACAATGACTCATGCATTAGAAACACCCACACTTTTATTAATGAGCACAAGCAAACACACAAACTCACACACATAGGAGACAATTTGATATTTCTGGATCTACACACACCGACATGCTGTGACGTGCTGGCCTCTAGCTGTCTCACTCACTCGGCAGCTTTCTCTGCCAAGAGAACAGAACCATGTGTCCCCAATGATAAAGGCGCCACCCGCCCAAAACACTCTTGCTGACATAAAACGCGCACACACCTCGCTATGTTGCTAAAACACCCTCAGACTCTAAACAGTCTGTCTGAAGAAAAGAGCAGAAAAAGTGGGTAAAAGCAGAGATAAGCTGGAAATAGGAAGCCCGTTTAGAATTCAGATCACTTAGGTAGATACCGGTCAACTCGTCCCAGCATGCTGCTTCACGTCTGGAACAAAAATGCGCACATAACAGTGATCGGCTGATTCAGGCTTTTTCTTACTTTTGTGACCTGTTGCTTTTGGGAGTCTGTTGCTTTTTCACCTTGAAAAGAAAGATTTATTAAAACTGCAAAACTAGCAGATCCGTGCAGTTTATCAACACAGTGAAACATTTAAACTCAGGCTTACATCTTGTGCACATGAAGTATGAAACACAATTAACCTCTGTGAGAAGGTTAAGCCTAGAGTCAATTATAATGTTCCTTGGAGCTTTATAAGCCAGCGGCAGGTTCTCAAGTGTCACTTCCAATTATTTCCCAATTACTCTTAAGACTGTCAATAACTGGCTTTATTAGGGTGATGACAGAGTCGGGACCACCTGTGCAGGGGGCCAATCAGAGATGATGGCTGCAGGCCTGTCCCTGCATGCTCAGGAGATATGACAATCAGTCGAAAGCCTCCGACCTCAGAGTGGCTTGACTCCAGATCTTAGGTGCAGCCACAGGGCAAAGCTTTCATCAGCTGGTCAAAACATCTCTTGGCCATACCCCTCAGTCCGGCCAGGAATTCATGAAAACACACAAGTATGCTGCAAACTACATGAAACTGACTGAAACAAAGCTGAACCACGAGGCATTCCTCATACATATAGCAAGAGATTCAATAAACACATCAGACACATTTAAGTTCATTATTGATGCCACATTGACTTCATTTAACACATGTTTAAGACAGTGGAAACATGTTACTGTTGTTGAACTACTGCTCAGCTATAATTAGTGTGGGACGCTTCAGGGTTAAATTCCACAGTTACAGTAGTGAGTAAATTTCTTTACAGCATGTATAATGTCAGTGGATCATTGTCTGGGGGAATCTGATCATGATGACATTTTCACAGGAAGTTTGGTTTGTCATGGTCATGAGTGATTAGCTTAATCGTAAATTCTTTTATAAAAAAAAGAAGAAGAAGGTGGGAGCTGATGTATTTTCATAAAGTCATGACTTTCAAATTTCCAGAGATGAGTCAAAATCATGCTTCTGCTGCTATCTGGTGAAAAGGGCAGAGAAAGGTGCTGGGAATCTGTTAGTAATCTGAAAGCTGACCAGCTCTCAGTCACAAGGACACTGGTCTGTATCATTTAATATGATGCTTGTATCTCATTAACACGTTGTTTAACACATGTCACGCAACTTACTGTTTTGTGTTTGTTTTTAGCACAGAGGAACTACACCCAATGGATTAATAAAAGTATTTTTTTAACAAACACAATGGTGGAAATAATAAGATGGGAATTCAAACCAATCAACCTTAGAAATCAAACCAGAACTTTTATAAACGGTTCACCTGTAGTGAAATGGTAAAGTCCTTTTCATAGAAGAAGTTTGAAGTCACAAGATCAAAAAATATTTTAAAATCGGCTTTACCTAATAATGAATGACTCAGCCTCAGTGTTGTAATCGAGTAGCACAAGGGTTCATCACACGCGACTTTGTGAGAAAGCCATCAGTGGGTTTGGAATGCGTCACAGAGAAGAACTGAGAGAGACAGTTTCCTCCCTTGTGCTGACTGATGTTCTGACTCTAGCCACTTCCTGGGCACAAAACAACACTGCTAAGAAATGTGCAGGGTGATCAGCTAATAGCATACCTGCAGGGGTTAAGAATAACGGGGCTAGGAGCGTTAACTGCCTCATACGGTTGTTTTGTTACCTGGCTTGTTTCCTATGCTTCAACTGCCAACGAGACTGAGACCCGTCAGTCTGCCTAGACGGGTTCCACGTCTCTCATGTTTGCTGCCGGTCCAATTCCCTCACCCACAAACGCTGCCATCCATACAGACTCACAGTCATGTGACATGACTACATGACGTGACACAACTGTGTTTTGCTTCACACCTCAGTAACAATCGCAGTCTCATGCAACAGGTGCCAAAGGAAAACAAGCTTTCAGAGGATTTCAAGGTAATTCCTTGCAAGTCTGAAATGAAGTGGAAATCATTTGTCACCTTTACTCAAATCTTGAGAAGAGTCCAGATTATCACAGGGATATTCCCATTATTACCACAACTTTCAATTTGGATGTTTGCTCATTTTCTACCTTTCTGTCACAGCTTGTCAATAGATTCCTGGCAGATTATTGGTGCACTTGAAAATGGAAAAATCCCTCCGCGTTTAGGCAACAAATACAATCAGACTTTGGCTTCCTATGAAGAGGCTAATACATGTAATTTGTTGATATATTTATGTGAGTAAATGGTTTAGAGGTTATTGTTGTTTTTATGTCACTAACAATGTCTTGGGCCCTTGTGATCATATTAAAAGTACTTTAACAAAGGAGATAATCTAACCTATTAACAAGACTTACACATTTCATCATGGTAAAATCAATCATACCTGTCACAACGACATGTTGAGATCACATTTAGAGGTGGACTTCATTGGTATGTTTAATGTATTTAAAGTAAAACTCATGTTGAGCGCAACCTTATTCTGTCAGCTGTTGTGACAAATGTTTCTAATTATTCTTGTGAAAATTGCTGATCAATGTTATTGAATTTTCGCCCTGTTCTACCTCCCAGCTGAGGCCGGTTAATTATCTGTGCCTGACATTCAGTAACCTCTCAGTGAGAGGCTGGACCTCTCAGCGAACACTAGTAGTTTTCGGCACAAGAACACAAGCACAGGGCATGTTTTTATCCAAATTCCCACGTTCTTCTCCCGGGAACTTTGGGGGTTGCCATGGGAACAGATTAATTCCCGGGACATCGCTGTTCCTGCCAACTGAGCCCCACGTGCACAGAGAGCTTAGAGTTTTCTGTCCCAGAGTTCATTTGACTTCTGGAAAAACACTTATAGGAACGTTAGATCCCAATCCCGTGTGTTTTTCCAAGAGAAAGCCAGCATCATTTAACCTTCTGCCGCCCCCTTCCCAAAAGACAAGACAGTCCATCAAAACGTGCAGCTGCTGTGTACTTAAATGTGACATGACAGGCTGACAGGCGTGTTGGCTCCTTGACTTATTGTATATATATGTTGCCTTCAAGTGCTGTTATAAAATCTGAATTATGGATGTTTTTTACTAGCAGACAGTTTGCCTGAGGTCAAAATTATTTAAAACAAACATTCTTACCGACTAAAAGACATATTAGATCCAAACAGACGAGCATCTTCCTCTTGGTGCAAAATGAGCTCTCCTCCTCGGCCTTTGCCAGGAACTGCTTCCCAGCGCCGTTCTCCTTCCCTTCTCCGGCTCCTCCGCAGTCCGCTAGCCGCAGCTGGAGCTCCCCGTCCCGGGGCAGCGTGTTGCCGTGGGTACCGGTGGAATTAAACTTTTGCATACCTCAAGCTACCGAGACGGTTCGTATCAAAAAAAAAAAAAAGTAGTTGCTGCGAGTGGGTTTTTTTTTTTGTCGTAGAGAGCTAGGAGGTGATGGGAATTCCCAAACCGCTTCAGTCCATCCGTCGTCGGTGAAACAGATCCATGTGAGGAGGAAGTCTGACAGCAGCGGAGGAGAGACCCCGGCCGGCCCGCCGACGCAGCTACCGCGAGCGGACGCGACGTTACGCGAGTGTCATCAGCGAAGAAAGATGGAGGCTAATTAGAGACAGCAGGGAACCCGAACACCCGAGGAAAGTTCACCTCAGTTTAATCCTCAACTTCTCGTCGTGCTCTCAAACGTCCCGAAAGAACCTGCATTCACACCGTGTTACAAAAAAAAAAAATAATAATAATAATAATACACACACACGCACACACACATAGAGCTTTTCATGGTTCCAATTTTCAAAATAAAATGCAATCCGAGTTGAAAAGGTGCGAAACATTAATTGTGGCGGAATAATCCGATGATTTCTGGTGTTGTTCGGTTTGACTTGACGTGAAACCTCCGCGGCAACAAAAAAAAAAAAAGAAAAAAAAAAGATAATAATTTTTTTTTTTTTTTTTTAAATAAAAAATAAAAGGAAAACAATCAATGATTAACGTCGAGGCGGGAACTGACAAGCACGTCCGATCCACCTGACCGGACAGCTCCGTGGCTGGTTCCTCACTGGGGTGTCTCCTGTCCCACCAGTGTTCCACCCCCGTGAGGACACATCCCACAAAAAGCCCGCAAGCTCCGGCCCTTCTCCAGATTTGTTCGCTTTGCATTAACCTTGTATTAACACATCCATAACTCTCTCTAAATTTTAATATTTTAAATGATAATTCGCAGTTGTGACTTCAGAAAATGTTATCTATAATTGTTTGCTGTATCATAAAAGCTCAATCATTTTTATGAGATTATCCGTGTCCTTAAAAATAAAAGACTACTGATTGAGAAACTGTCTAGGAAACTATACAGGCAAAACAGTCCTACACTACGTTATCTTTACCCCAGGAAGTTTGTCAAAAATTAAAAAAAAAAAAAAAAATTCTGCATGTTTCTTTTTCTTAAATAAATCGATTATCAGTGATTATCATTCTATAACTCAGTGATGAATCCCAACTTGTTTCTGACACCTTATTCGCTGAGGATAGTGAGAGTTTTCCTGCCATCTAGTGTAAATTCAAGGCACGTCTGGTTCCCTCAGGTCCATCCAGT
Source organism: Antennarius striatus (assembly GCF_040054535.1). Lineage (NCBI taxonomy): Eukaryota > Metazoa > Chordata > Actinopteri > Lophiiformes > Antennariidae > Antennarius > Antennarius striatus. Next base: position 14,842,437 of record NC_090791.1, on the reverse strand, counting down.
GACACTGATTGGCTGTTCTTCCTATCTGAGCGTCTCTCTGGCCGTAAGAAAACCTTTTCTCTTCATTGTCGATGAATGACTGGATAATACAACAAACCTGATGTGTTTTCTCTTTTCTGGTTATATATTTGTTGTAAAAAAAAAAATAATAATAATCAACAAATATTTACACTACATGTCAGAACCTGAAACAAATTGATTTGCAAAACTGTGACTTAATATCAATATGCAATAAAATAGATTTAAGTTATTTTCTGTTATAGTTTTTGAGTTATTTTCCATTTTGTATGTAAATAACAATGATTTATTTTTATAAATAGTTGACATTTTTGGTAAATTTCACATTTAATGTATTTACTATTGGTAGAATGTGTCTCAATGTTTGCAAATAACAAAATGGAATGGTGGAGAACAATAGAGGAGAGTAAGGTGTTGAACATTGCTAAAATTTACAAAATCATTTGTAACCTTTGTAACCTTTGAGATATTTTCATTTTCCAGCCACATTTACATTAAAGCTATTTGTTAATTATGTTTGCAATTTGAACTGTACTTGATAGAATGTGTTTGTTCAGATTTTTGTTACTAAACCTTCACTCTGTGTGTTCCTGCATAGGGTGGTCTGTCCCGTTCCTTCAATTCATTCCTTCATCTGGCCCTTCACAGATTTTGATTATTTTGGGTTATTTTTAGAGCATAACTCCTGTGATTAATGAAGAATGATGTAAAACCCTCTGTTTCAGTTGAATTGTGCATCCAAGAGAACCTTGAGGAGAAAGGCTGGACTGTGATGCAGTACTACTCCCCAGTCAGTCTGATGAAACCAGCAAAGCTCCTCTCATACTGACAGAGCTTCCATTTCTCCAGCTTTCTGTTCAGATGTCACTGCCAAACCAAGAACTGTCATGAGAGACACCCACCTGGGGGTTCACTGACTGAAAGAACTCAAGGACGATGTGAGTCTCCTGGCAACTCGTGCAATAACGATATCCAACTGAGGCTGTAAGACCGCGGTGCTCACCCTTTTTTAGCATGCAAGTTACTTATAAAAGGACCAAGTCAAAAAGATCTACCTACTACGAAAATGCAAAACATATATTTATTACAAATATATTGAGAAATCTTTATATGTACAATTTATGTTAATGTACGTTGCATAAGCGCATGAGCCCATGCTGCACGACACAACACAATGTGCATTGTTTTATTATTCCCTAAGTTTACTCTGATGATTTGCACTGAATGGAATCAGCTGCTGACATCCAGCCTTAACCACACTTCCAAATGATCATCAGTCATGGAGAAATGGTTTTTGGACTAAGTGTAGGAAAACGTTGACGGACATGAATAAGTGGAGCAGAATATTTCAGTCAAGGAGGTAGCACATTTCCTCATGTAGGGGTACTTTTCCACTAGAAGTTCCAAACTGTCCGTGAGCTCTGGACTTCAGCTAAATGTCAGTTTGTGACGTCAATGTCTCATCGTTAGCTGAAGAAGAGTTCAGATGAAAAAGTACTGCATTTTTTGATACGAATGAATCAACATCAGCATCTTCCCAAAAAGGATGGCACATGAAGGTAGCAACTGGCCCGAACAAAGAAAAATCTTGGAAGTGTTTTTCAAACTCTGACAGAAAGTTGTCGGTTTCCCTTGCATCTCCAAATCCGCTCTTTTAGATTCAGACGTTTTATCATCTTGTGTTAATTTTTGAGAGATGAAACTATTTTTCGATGTCTAGGCCTTCCAGAATTCACATGTTACTTCTTTAAATTTATCTTTAAATCTTTGGTAGATGAGTCTCTCTTGTTTTGACTTTCCACAATTTAGATGCTGTTTCACTTTGAGGTGATCTTTTAATCTTTGATTGATGCGATACTTTTGTAATGTGTCAACTTTCCATAATTCAGATGTAATTTCTCTTTGAGTTAACTGTCAAAAATTTTAAAAGCACTAAATGATGGCAGGATTAATTGCAATAACTCCTACTTGGCTTAAAGTAACTGCAGAGAAAATATATGTGACCCTTAATTTCAAAATATTAAAAATTTACCCAATTCAGCAACATAGAATCAAACAGAGAACCAATGTCCACAACATTAACTCCTTCCTTTTATGAAATTTTATTAATAATCAAAGCAGAAAAAATGAAAATAATCTTTTGGAAATGGCAGGTATATCAGTTTGAGATTAAAAAAAAAAATCAACACTCAATAGTCATCAATAAACATTTTTAATGTAATCAATTAAAATTTTATCTCATGATGTTTGTAGAGCCAGAGAGAGGATTTGAGCAATCAATTAAAAATGTCCTTTTTTCAGAGATGGGTGTGACGCCTCACAGTTTTCCTGGTCCTTATGTAATAGCAGGCCGTGGTCAGTCCATTACAGAAGAATTGACTCTTGCTATTAAAGAATTGCTCGGTTTATTCAATAGCAAGAGTTTATTCCTGTCGGTGATGTTCAATGGAACTGACACCTATTTTTCTGCTCTTATTTTATACCTCTGCCACCCCCTGACTAAAAACACCTCCTTACGAGTGGTTAGTAATCCCTTATGATTTTGAATGAATTCCTTTAGGCAAGGAGGCCTTAACTTTTGCTGTCTCTCATTTACTTGATATCCTCGAGGCAAAAGTTCTACAAATGGTGTGAAACAATGTTTTCACTTTCAAGTGGAGTTCTACACTGTACTTACACATCTTCTGGACCAGCAGCTCATCATCTGATTCCCCAGCTTGGGAACCAGTGCCAGTGTGTGTGTGTGTGTGTGTGTGTGTGTGTGTGTGTGTGTGTGTGTGTGTGTGTGTGTGTGTGTGTGTGTGTGTGTGTGTGTGTGAGACTGCTGAAGTATGACAGTGACACTAACACTAGAGTTCGCTATTAATTTCCCCTAAGGGATCATTCCAGGATATAAAAGGAAAGAAAGAAAAAAAAGACGCGTCAACTGGCCACTTGTAGAGGGGGATTGGGGGTATTTTGACACTTGCTACCAGCAACCACAATAGTCCCATGAACCATGAACAACCTCTTGGAGACCCTGTGACAATTTTGCTATTCTTTTTGGCTGAGGTTAAGGCCAAGGCCATGATATGCTTAAGGCACGGATCCTCAAATAGTTCAGGACTCTTGGACCTTCTTAATGTGATGCACAAGAACAGTGTTCGTGTGCCTGGCTTAAGGGGAGGACACAGAATTCAAAGATCCTGGCCTCGAAGGCATACCATACCAAATAAGAATCTGAAAATAGGCATTGTCCTGGTGTATGGAAGCATACACCCTATAGCCCACAGACACACACTGCCTGTCTTTGACAACCTGTGTTAGTGTCACAGTCTCCGTAAAGATTGGTATTAACACGTCATATGGCCAATGGTGAACAACATTAACCACACGAACAATCTTGTTCCTGTTGTTTCTGGAAATAGTAATTTTTCAGTTTGCAGCTATTATATCAAGTTTACACTATGGTTGTGGAATCAGTCAATGCTGCATCCGTGTATGGAGTTTTACTTGGAAATGATTTTACGCCCCAACAATGCAAAAAAAAACCTTAATCACAGAGAAAGCATCATCAGTGAAATATGTGGGATTTCTCAGTATATTGTAAACTTGCACATGACTGGATACTGCTGACTCACAACAATACAACCGCACTTCTGCTTTTTCCACCCTATTCAAATAATAGCTTTTATCTACCATCATTTTGTTGAAATATAATTCCACTGATCTGCAGCAGATGTTAAAGTTTTCAACCACTGTGGAACTTGTATGGGCATGTCATTTCTTTGTTGTGTTATTTGAAAGCCACCAGTACAAGTAACCAAACACAGGTGTCATTTACTCTTTGAGCCTCCATGCAGTGTGATGGCACATACCTGAACCAACATCCATCCTGTTTTTCTGCGATTAAACTTTCCCTGACGTGCAAAACAGAGATGGTGAAACCATCTCGACTGACCTCAACTAGAATTTAAAAGTAGATGGGAATTTTCAGGAGGTGTGAAAAGTAAACAACACATCAGGGCATTTTTAAAATGTGGTTTTTGCTTGGTGCAGTTCCTACCCTAAATTGATATATCACATAAAGTATGAAATGCTGAATTATATTTAATGCAATAAAATCAGTTATTTATTCCTGAAATTTAAAGTATGGACTTGTTTTAATGTTTAAAATTTAAGGAACCCAAAAGCACAAAGGGAAAGTAGGCAGATGCAGATTGAAGTTTGTGTTTAATTCCAAGTAGACTTCAGGATAACAGGTAATCAGTCCAAACAGGCAAACAAGTCCAAAGAGGAGCAGACAACAGGCAGATCAGTACAGGTTATTCAAGCAAGAAACAGGAATGCTGGACAATACTGTAGTACAAGTGCTAACAATCGGGGGGGGGGGGGGCTGAGGGCTGAGCAGAGGATATGTAGGGTGTTGGATTATGGGTTACAGGTGAGGAAACACAGGTGAGGGGGAGGAGCTTAGGTGAATACAGGGAGGTGGAAAAGGATCTGAAATAATAATAATAATAATAATAATAATAATAATGGATTAGATGACAAGAGACATTAATGAAAATACTCAAAGACAGGGTCAGACTCAGGCAATTGATTCGCTGTGGCGACCCCTGAAGGAAAAAGCCAAAAGGATAAGAAGAATGAAAATACTCAAATGAATGAATTAATAGAGCTGAAACGCAAAAACCACGAGTAGCGAGGGCGCACTGTATATTATATTATATCACTCTACCCATACCTAACTAGGCCTGTTTATTTATGCCTTTTTATTCCTATGCCTATTTATGCCTTTTTATTTGTATATTCTTGATGGGTTATTTATTACTCTTTGTATTTGGTGTTGGTAGATTTCTACTACTTTTTATGTGCTGGTGCTTTCTGTGTGCTTTTTCTGTGTTTTTTGTGTGCGACGGAGAAGTTAATTTCCCTGACGGAACTTCCCTAAGGGATCAATAAAGTTCCTCCCTACTTTCTCTTTCTCTATTATATTATATTATATTATATTATATTATATTATATTATATTATATTATATTATATTATATTATATTATATTATATTATATTATATTATATTATATTATATTATATTGTAAGCCTACGATAGTGGTTGCAATTACTCTCCACCTGCGTTTGATCTTTTCACTAAATAATTATCAATGTATTATATTAATTCCACCATTATTAAGATAACTATATAACGCTCTAAAAAACAAAAGAGGAAACAGGTTCAAAACTGTCAAATGCAATGGCTTTCAAAAACAAAATATAAAAAGTACTCAAAAACACTATTCAGAAGGCCAAAGTTCACCACTCCTCCATTCTCTGTCTAGCAGCAAGACTAGTTCCTCTATTTGGTGTGAGTGTTGGTGTGTAGGAGAGTAGGGCCAGTCCCAAAATGTAGCTCCCTGCCCACCATGGTGTTTGTCTTCAATACAGGGGAAATTACCATATGGATTCCTCTTTGTTCTACAAATACCTCCAGGGCATGTCCTAACGCAGTCGATCATATTTTTTTTTTAAAAAGTCCTCATCTCATGCACACACTGAGCTCAGGAAGCAAGCACACACAAACTACTTTGATGCATTGGAGAGGCAACTCAAGACCTGTCATCAGCTCTTCATCTAGCTGGCTGTGCTCCCCAAAATCAGATGCTTTGAGCCTTCCATTGTGCTGACGATGTCACATCCCACCCAGCGCTCCCTGATCCATCTCCTGCTGCTGTGGATCACCATCCTTTCCATTATACAGGCTGTGATCATCATCCTCTTCTTCACTGCTGGACATCACTTCATGGTGAGACTTCTTCAAATTCTGAAGTCTGAAGTTACCAATTGTTATAACAGCTTATTGTCTTAAATGATATGTTACAAACTTTACAGTGTAAGCTATACTTTTACTGTCTCTCATCGCTTTTTAATGAATATTATGATACGTTTATCAGAACTGCTTGGTGTACGAACACCTGTGCAGTGCAGCTGTTCTTTCTTGTGGTTTTTTTTAGTGGCAAAGCTGATCAAAATGACACCCTTTGTGGTTTGCAGCTGGTTACAGAGACCCTCATTGTGACTCCTAAACACTGACAGATTTTGAATCATGTTCAAATAGAAAACTTTCAATTCACACAGAAGAGTGCAGAGCGACCCAAATATCACAACATGCTTTGATGTGTAGGAAATGTAAGTTTGGTAGTGAAAGCGTAACATTTCTACGTGTAGGGGAACAGTTCTAATGGAATTTAGAATTTTGCTAAACAGAGTAATAGAGAACTAGAACTGAATTCCTTCACCTGCGATCTTTATTCCAGGGAATGTTTGATGTCCAAAAACTCTAACAGTAACATTAATCCCAAGCTTGTTTTCTGTTTCTTCCTTTAGTCTCTGAACAGAAGTGACACAGCAGCGCAACAGAAAGTGCTTCCCCAAACAAATGGGACGCCTTCGGTAAGAAGAACCACAGCTTCAGATTGTGTGCTCCAGCGCTTAACCTCACTGTGTTACGTAACGCATTCTCACGAATAAAACACCAATGTTGCTGCTGATTAACAGATTTTTTAGAAACCCATTATTCTTGACTCACAATTATTTCTTGATTGCTATTTGGTTTTATTTCAACTTCTTCCTCTCATTTGCTAATGTCAGATAGTCTAACCACTGTCCTCCCTTGCTGGAGGAAACATAATGACGTCAATACCACATTCGGGGAAATCGCAATAGACCTAACTGTGTCTCTTTATTTTCCTTCTGAAAATAATTTATGTGTGCTGTTGTCACTTTTTAAAGAGATGTGATATTGTCATCACATTCACAAACATTTAACACCTCTTTAGCTTGCCCTTAGGTCACCTCTGAATCAGTGACCACATTTAAAAACAGATTAACAGAACTCTGTCTTTCAGCCTCCCCCCATTAAAGATGAGCTTCTCTTGGGCAAAGGAAAGATGGTGACCTACAGGGCGACTGAAGGTAAATTGGAATAATTCAGTTCACAAAGATATAGACGTAGGTTTTAGAAAAAAAACCTCTCCACTCATAGCAGCTTTTCTATTACCAACAGTCAACGGACAAATCAAATGGCAAGCAAAGAATCCAAGTGTCAGCCTCATTTCAGAAGAGGGGACAGATCTGGAAATAGGTCAGGATGGATATTACCTTCTGAATCTTCAGGTGACGTTGAAGAGATCTGAATGTCCGTGCTATGGAACAACGGGATCGGAATGCACGGTCAGTCTGTCATACGAAAACAACGTTCTACTTCAGGGCTGGATTAACAACAGCACATGCAGCACAGGCCTCCTTGGAAAGGTAGAAGTCCTGAGCGCTGGAAGCACCCTGGAGTTCAGCAGCAACCTGCCAAACAATAAACTTGATGAAACCGAATCCCTCACCCACCTTGATATCGTCTACTTATACAAGCCATAGATGCAGCTCTGATATGTTACACATATATAATTGTGTAACATATGCCATCGGCATGCATGTTTTGTCCATGTCTGAATGGCTTTTCTCCAGGTATTCCAGTTTCCCCCCACCATCAGGAAAAAACATGCTTCTAAGGAACTTGAGGTTATGTTGGCCGTTTGTGACGGCGAACTCAGGGGGCAGCATCTCATTGTACCGTTGTATGATGAGAATAAAGCTAATTAATCTGAATTTTAATATATATTTGGAGACCATTCCATGTTGTAGGCACTTGTCCAGCTCTGGGGAAGCATTGGCAGCAAACCTGCTCAAATGCATATATGGGCATACTCTTCAGATCCACATCAATCATGTAACGGTCTTGCTAGAAGAAAAGGCTGGACTCAGTAGAGATGTGTGCTATCCACAGGCCGGATGTTAACATCACACAACACATTCTGAACTGATAAGAAGTGTAGCCTAACTTAAGTTTATTTTAACGTATTGTTTGGGTCTCTTGAACAAATTAGTCATACAGCAGCTCAGGATTGACATCAACACTACAGGTCTGTTCCTCTGCTGTGGCACTAAAGACTCAGTGAGACTGACTCTGCTCAAGTTTCTTTAAATTGTATTCCAGTTATCAGCAAGAATGTGTTAATCTGAGTTGTATTACATAGCATTTATCATCAGGCAAATGTTTTTGAACAACAATTATTTGCTACCTGATGATTTATTTCTTGTGTATTTATGTTTATTTATTTTTAGTTTGAACCTGAAATTTTCACAATAACACAATGTATTTAAGAAGATTCCACAGACATGTCAGTGAATAACCAATGAATGTATGTCACTGTGTGACTATGTATGTCATTGCATGTACTGTACATATAAATGGTGTCAGTGAGTTTCTGTAATGTAATTTTTCACTTGCTTTTGTAATGTGCTTTTATGACTTGTTCGACATGGTTGTTATGAATTTAAGAACAAATCCATCCATTTGAAGGACACTCATATCATGTGCTGGACCCTGCCATGACTGTAGGTTACAGCATGGATGATCCACCAGGTCATCACACAACCATTTAGTCTCACAGTCACTCCTACAGTACATGGGAAGTACTGGTAACTCTAGACACGCTGTACAACTTTTACGCTGCAGATTTTTTAAGAAAATTAATTACAGAATCCGACCTGTAAACACTTGTATTTTTTATTTTCTTAATTTTTTTATTATATTTACAATATTATTAATTTTATAACATAAATATGTTTTTCACTATGGGTACAGCTTTCTTGTAACTGTCCACCACATAGATGTTTAATTACATGACCATATATTTACAGAATGTTAACTGCATTTTTATTTCTATTAAATAATAAAAAATAAAAATGTTATTGTTATACTACTGTACTACTAAAGTTATTAAAAGACTGGCCTTCTATATCACTTTTCTTGGTTTAACTATTATCTACTGTAAACCAGAATGGACACATTCACCTAGAGGTTACCAGACAAGTCAAGCAACAAAGACCACACCAACCTGAGTTCTCTTTAACCCTAGACCCTAACAAACCATAAGTGTACTACAAACAACAAACAAAACAACAAAAGAACAAAATAAATAATAATTTAATAGTTAGAAATAACTAATATGCCGACATGTTACTGAGTGAACTTCAGCTTACAGTTCGAGGTATTTCTGTTGATGTGAAATCATTAATCTTGAGGGTTTATACTGAGAGTTACAGAGTGTGTCAAAATGAGTATTTGGTTTTGTCCAGTGTTTATAGAAGTTTATATCATGTTAGGAATAGGGTCACCTCATACTGATGTTTGTATGATAGTATGATTCAAAATCGCACGGCATGTGTTCTGAGAACCATGAAACCTTCGTCTTTACGTCTGACTATGTTACTACTACCCTGAAAAAATGACAGGGTTTTGATTAAATCTGTATTTTGTTGATACTTTTGATTATATTTAACATTGTAAAACCTCCATATGACACTCAACAGAATACATGCAATTTCAAATTTTCGCTAGTTTGTTTGGACTTGAGTTGTTTTTGAGATCCTGGATATACAGTTAAGTGAAAGTGAGAAGTCATATATTAACAGCGGGACCCCGCAGGTTATGGATCAGCAATAGGAAGACACACAGGAGCCCCCCCCCTCTCCCCCCTCCCCCGCTTTATGCTGTCAAAGAATTTATCATCTAGAGTCTAAATAGAGACAAGAAAATAATAAAATACAAAATACAATATTTATATCTTCCCACCTACTTCATAACAAATGGCACGCTATATGTTGAAAGGTCATTTGGTAATCTGAGCGACCAGGACTCAGTCTCTGTATTACTATTCATCCGAACTCTATCTTTGCTAACCTCAGCTGTGGTGTGCCACATATAAACCTGTCTATTAGCTGTTGCCAACACAGTTTTCCATTAGTCATATGCATGGGTTGGTTTGTTCCTTTGTTTATTTTCCATTGTCTGATATGGAAAGTGTGAAATCAGTGTGTTCAATTTGAGTTGAACACATCAAGTTCATCAAGTTCGTCTTTCCATCATTTTCACCCGAACGTCATTTAACATGATTTCAGCTTGTCCCGTTAGGGGTCGCCGCTGTGTCTCATCCTTTTTCATGTCAGCCTATGTTCTGAATCTTTTCTCTAATATGCTGCTATTTTTATGCCAAGTAATATACGACTATTCATAACGAAGAGATTGCTTGTGATTCAAGCTGAAGGAGAAGATTGTTAATAAGAAACACTATGCCACGTTACTTTATACCGAAAAATTACAATGACATCAAATATGCATGAGCAAAGCTTGCACTCTGATCCCTTAAACGTCCGTCCTCGCCATAAGTCTACCTCATGTGTGGAACACAAGGGGACAGCATTTAGCTGTGGACTATTCATCTGTCTGACATCTTGGTCTTTTTTTAAGGCCTTAAATAGGACAGACTGATAATGCTCTATTCCCAAAGCAGTAGAGGAAAAAATTTGATATCAACATCATCGACTCAATTCCACTTTATCAGTGAACTATGTTTGTTTCATCGTTGAATAATTTGATTTAGACTAGCTTTAGATACGCCCTCCATTGTTACTGCACCCCAACACATATTGGGTTTTCCAGCTCTGGGCCATGATGACTCACACATACATTTAGATATATGTGAAAGGAAATGCATGACTGTGTAAAATGCCTGACTGGGGGGTCACTTCTGATTCCACTTACACACATGCATACCATACTCCTGCTAGAGCATGCTTTCAGCAGCCATCGTTCTCAAGATCTCGGGTTGAAAGTGAGTCAGGCAGTCTGCTGACACCGCTTCCCTCCCTCACAACGATACCCCCCCAGCTCCACCACTTCCTCTTCAGTTTACAACCCTGTGGGTGTTTTCAGAAGCAGCATCTTTGAACCGACGCCACTGAGGGGAAAGTGTAACAGCAATTGTTTGTGAGACGCAAGAAGAAGCTCCGTAGGGTAATGAGACTGGCTTCTTTTGTGTGCGTGGGCACTCGTCACTATTAATATACACTCATCACTGTAATATGTTGCACGACAGTAGATTACAGCATACTGATCATTCTTACCCCCCTGCAGAACTGCATTTAATGCAAAACCAGTATTGTAGCATGATCAGGCTGGTTAAAGGTGGATGACCTATTAAGTAGCAAATGTTCTTTGTGGTGTTAAAAAGGACGCGTCTGCAGAATACTAGGTTGTGCTGTTGGACTGAATAGTGAAACATTTGCAGACACACACAAGCCTGTATGTACACAGTAGCTCCTTTCAGCCAGCAAACAAGAAGTATGAATCATTTTGTTTATTTAATTATTTTATTTACATTATTGCACATGAATAGAGTAGGATTATTGCAAGTATGCCATTCATTCTTGTGAAACAAATAAATACTCGATTTGTATCATGAAAAGCCATGTCAGAAAATATTAATTTAGCATGAAAATAAGTAATAACTTTATTATAAGATCAACTATTCAGTCTTGTCAAATTCAATCTTATTTCTCATTAACTAATATTTAACATTCAGTTAATTAAATGTAAAGTACAGCAAGTATAAAAGTAATAATATAAAAAGTGAAATCTGAATATAGCATCAGAAGCCTCATAACATTTAACATTTACAAAAAAGCTTTTATCTACATTTCTATACCCTCCCTTCCAACAGAGAGACTCATATTGGTACATAAATGTGGTATTTATACCATAAATGCACCAAATACATTCTCAAATGATTTGCTTTGCATAATTTGCGAGGTGTTACTCACTTTCACAAAGATTGCATCATCTTTTCGGAGGTGGAACACTCCACCCAGGTAGCTATTGGATAACGTGTGGCGGATCTTTGTTGAGTGTTTCCTGGACATCAGAAGGGTAATACTTTCCCCTAAGTAAAGTTTAGTGTTTAATTCTACAGAGTGGTAAAATACATTGTTGAATAAGAATGAAATCTTAGAATAGACATAATAAAAGCCTTCCTTCTGGATAAAAAGAAATCCATCTTTGTAATGCATGTCATAGCAGAGAGGGTCTGCAATCATGCTCCATGCCATGATTTTACTTCCATGAACTGCATCTTGGCCATCTGGGGGGGGGGGGAATTAGTAAATAAATAAAATAAAACAGCAGCCAAGTCAATTCAGACTCATTTAAAACATTAGCTTTGAACTCATGGATTTTAATTTTAATTTCCAGAACTATTTATTTTGCTGTCTATACCATCAGCACTGATCTCACCTGTCAGGTGTGCAACGGGTTTGGATGGCAAAATTTGAGGACTGGGCCTTTTAACGGGTGAAGTCACTTGTTCAGCTGTCAGAGGAGTAAATGTGTTTAAATGAAACAACCTGAGGAGATGGATCAGTTTAAGTTGAAAACTTAAAACTAGACATACCTGCTATGACTTTAGATGATGATGCCGACATGGCCTGCAACAAGAAAAAAAAAAAAAGGTAGAAATTTCATCTCTGTGTATGTTTACGTGTGCACATGCAAGTACGTAAGTGATGCGTCACTGGTGGATGTGATCATGTGAAGAAGTTGTGAATAATTTTCTACAAGTTTCTCCAAATCTGAATTATGGTGAAAGAGTCACATTGTCTACTTTCAATTTCTGTGATATTGACTCTCAGTAGGACAGGCCCGTCTCTCCGGTAATGAACTAAAAGTTCAGACCACTTCCTGTTCCCCACTGTTTCTTTTTGTCAGCACTGTTCTCCTGTTTGCCAAACATTTTCCGATGAAATAAACATGTTAATGTAGCTGCTCAGGAAAATGAGTTGCAGCGACACGAGACAGCTTTCATCACGATGAACATTTATCCTCGTCACCCAGAGACGTCACAGGACTTCTCAGAATAGGCTGGACATGAAGTTACTTCTCCATCTCTTACCCAGTCTCTTCCCCATTATAGTAAAATAATTTCATTGTCAGCAGATTTTGGTGAAAACAGCTATTCATTTGATCAAATTGATTTTTTGGGGGGTTGTCTTTTTGGATTCCGCTTGTCTTTGTGTCGCAGTACAAGCGAAACCTATCGTGGCGTTTGGCACACATTACATGAGGCTCAATGTAGAATGTTATATCAGCAGGTGTAATCGTCTTCACAGCCTACACAACTTGGTCTTATAGAAATTCTGTAAGTAATAAATAAAACCTCGCAAAACCTCATCAGAATCCTGATTTTATAGTAACTTTCTCAACGGCAGAACTTGTGTGCTGATTTATTGACATTTCATGATGTCAATTTAAATTCCGGCATCGTTCATTTTTGTATTTTATGCTGAGATTTAACCTTAAAAATAAAGGTAAAATCTCAATGTACTTGCCTAAGTTTAATTCAAGTAGTTAAATTTATACATAAAATATTATATAAAGCATACATACAGTATACATATGCAGGACTCAGGTACTCCAAGAGCTAAAAAGTCACATTTAAAGAAAAATGAATGGTAACTCATGATGTTGACTGTAACTGTCATGGTAGGCAGATACAGACAGAGGCTGATACTCACAGATTCGGGGTGGTAGAGGCGGTAGATGAAGTAAGCTTCAATGGCCATGCCGCCCAACGCCACGCTTACCAGCAGGAAGAGCAGGTTCTGCGCCCCCATGGAACGCCATCGCCCGTGGCTCAGCTTGTGTGGCCCCGGGGGCCAGCTGACGCTGCTGTCCACCATATACACGGAGGGATTCCCACTCTGTATCATACCTGCAGTAGTAATACAGTTTGTGTGTGGGGGAAGGTCAAAACAACGGGAAAATATCTTCCACAAGCTGTCAGAGGTTATTGCTTCACTGAGGCTATGGAGACTAAAGGAGACTTTACAGACAGATGGGGGGAAAGCGGTGAAATGGGTGTGCTCACTCGTGGTTGGTTCAAGAGGAGATGAGCCGTCAGAGTCAGATACAGAAGTCTTGACATGTATGACCAAAGCTCTCAGTGAACGCTCTGAGTCTGCAAACAGACACGGGAAACATCAACACCAGACTAATGTGATTTATATGAACAGAATCAATCTTACAAAGCCTGAAAGTGAAGTGAAGGTGTCATCATTAAGTACATCATCATCACACACACACCCGCCACACACACACACACACACACACACACACACACACACACACACACACACACACACACACACACACAGCATTGAAATAACATTTCCTCTTTGCATACATACACACTCTGTCACTCTATTTACAGCCTGTCAGCAGCTTTTGACCAGAAAGGAGTTTAGTTCGAATCTCAGCCACCTGCTTTGTTTTTGTTAAATGTTCACCTTTGAGCCTGGCTGCACGGAATAGAATAAAATCCTGATATGTAAGTGAATGAATGAAATGAATGAGAGACAGCAGTACGTTCAGTCTGCTAGTAAAAAGGAGAAACAGAGTGTAAATATGCTGTCAATATTGAGATGGTTATAAAAATATTTATAAGTTCAACATAGTGGTAGAAGTACAGACAAATAGGCGATAGTAATAAAACCTGCATTGAGGAATTCATCTCTAAGGATTAGCTACGAACTAATAATGGTCTATTCTGTTCATAGAGAGAAACAGGAATCAATTCAACATTAATCCATGCATAAAAATCCTGGATTGGTCACTTTATTTGTATTCTCTCTGTTGTTGAGACATTTGTGACATCAATTCCTCTATAGTTTCCCCTACAGAACGGAAGATGACGTTAAAAAAAAGTGTAAATGGAGGTACGAGAGAGAAAAAACATAAAGAAATAAATGATACTGATACACAGACCCACACTGCAGTTAGTAAAATATATATATATAAAAATTTATATATATATAAAAATTTATATATATATAAAAATTTATATATATATATATATATATATATATATATATATATATATATATATATATATATATATATATATATATATATATATATATATATATGACCTTTCTGGTCATATATATATATATATATATATATATATATATAAATTTTTTTTTTTTTTTACTAACTGCAGTGTGGGTCTGTGTATCAGTGGACACCTTCAGGCAACTAGAACTGCATGGGGAGGGCAGATTGCACCTCGTCACTCGTCACACTTTTGCATGTGGCTGCAGTCCAGAATGATTGACTCAGAGGTGGCTCCAGATCTTCAGCTTTAATCAAGTTTATTCTTCAAACAATAGGGTATAAAAGTTAACTATATTAGTAGAAACTTTGATATTTTATGTATGTAAAATATTGAAGAGGGTCGCTCAAAGTCAGTGAAAAGGGAATAAATGGACTATGCACTACCTGCGGGGGACGATGATGATGTCTGCAGAGTTCTGTTCGCTGGCATATTTGATTCTGGCCGTGGGGATGACCTTGGGCTTTGGGCCAAACCAACGTATGGAATTAACATTTCTGTTGCCTGCTGGCAGGACAGAGTGTTTTTACCAAACAGCCATTAGGAATGACAGCATGGAAGTTGAATATCAGGTAGACGATACATTTTCTCTATCATTCTCTTTGCCTTTCTAACAGGATCAGTAAAAAATAAAAGAATGTGTTTATTCTAAACAGCTTTGTTACAGTTGCTGGGTAATAGCTAACTAAAAACTAGTGAACTTTGATCTTGTAGATAAGTAAACTATCATTGTCGCTGCTGAAGAGGGAGAAAAATACCTCCCATATAAACATACTAAGATGCTATTTCAGTGCAAACATAAACATACTTAAATAAAAAAAATTATAGCAACATGATTCATTTCCTTTAAAGAAAAATGCAAAATATACATATTTGTTTCTATATTTAACTTCACATAATTGTTACTAAGTCTCTTGTTTTGCATGATTGACCTTTGTGACTTTATGGCAATGATCTTTGCATTGCAACACCTCTTATCGCCGCACCGGCGATTGTACTGTGGTTCCTACCAGCCCCTTCAAAACGACAGATTACTCAACACGCTTCACACACATTACTGTACCCATCAGCCACCCCCCTCAGCGGTGAAGGTGTTGAAACCTGGTCCCAGAGGTGTCGTTCGCTTGATTCGATGCATCTTCTCAACGCTTCACTCAGATGGTCGTCACAGCTACACTCACAGCTTCCTGCTCGGTTGAAGACTGCATCTGAATTTCATGATAATATCAAGACATATACTGTATTGTGTGTACATTAAAAAACTACGAGTCATTTTACGCTGCTTTATGAATAAATACATTTTAGAAAGACTTCCGCTGTTGCGGGTCACGGGGTTACTGGAGCCTATCCCAGCTGACTTGGAGCGGGAGGCCTGGTGCACTCCGAGTGCGACGCCGGTGCATCGCGAAACCACTGTGGTGTAGAAGTTTAGTGTACAGTAGAAGTGAATTTTGCTGCAGCATAAACTGACCACTTTCTATATGTGGGTTATTATGTTGTTGCTTTAATTTGACTGTCAGAAACGTTTTAGCAGAGAGTGTCAGTAAACCTTGTTGTGTTGGGGATGAGGCTGTGGAGAAAGTGGAGATGTGATCTGGGTCCTGTTGTCTTTCAGGTGTTAGCCGGGTCCGGTCTTGTTGTTGGCTTTGTTCTCACTGGACCCAGCGGACAGCAGCTGGTCTCTGATTTCAGGAGATCCGATGGCATTCACTTGTAGGTCAGCCCAAACGCCTCCATCCTCCACCTGCATGTGTTGCTCTCATTGTGGCGTTCAGGTCTACATGAAATGTCACACTGCTTTGAAACAGGATGAAGGATGAAGTGTATAGGATGTATAGGATGAAGTGTCATAATTATTGTCATGAACACTTTAAAACTATATCCAAGACATCCTAAATGTAAGAATACCTCCTTCTTTTATATCAAGAAATTGTGTACGATATTTTAACAAAACATGACTCACAGTTTTGTTTGCCAGCACTTGTCTTTAGTCATCAATCACTACATTCTTTCTACCCCCGTTTCTCTTATGGTACCTCTCCTTATGTCCACATTCTGCATGTATTTCAGTCTGTCCCATCATCTGGCTGTTTGTCTCTGGTGTGCTAATATTTTCAACAATAGACTTAAAAAGCATCACAGCAGAGAATAAAACCACAGAAAAACCGTTTCCACGTGTCCATGAGGCTGCTTGATGAGAAGGAGCTCACTGCCAAACTAAACACATGAACTATGGCAATGTCAGAAAACTGTTTAAAAAAGTTATTTAAGAAACC